>NC_074693.1:27521027-27796027 GCF_029448725.1 Salvelinus fontinalis | reverse complement strand
ACCCCTAGAGGGAACCATTGTGACAGCAAGGCAAGTACTACATCATCAAGGACATTCACACTTGGCTCGCACTCCACACCATGATTCAACCACCAGTGGGCTTCGGTATGCTACACACACATTCAGAGACGCGAGCGCAGACACACACACACACACACACACACACACAGATGCAAAATCATTGCCACACATACACACGGAGGGAGGGTAAGTGTCAACCCCCTCCTGTGCTGGTTAGTGTGAGTCCTCTGGGTTGTGAAGGTTGGACTATGGAGGAGGAGCAGAGGTGTGTATCTGTGGAACTCAAGGTCACTGACAAAGTGAAGTGGAGGAGAAGTGGAAACGTGCACACAGACTTCACCCTTTCTCACTGTCTCCCTCCCCCTCTACCCTTTGACTGTCTCCCTCCCCCTCTATCTTCTGACTATCTCCCTTCCCCTCTCTACCCTCTGACTCTCCCTCCCCCTCTCTACCCTCTGACTCTCCCTCCCCCTCTCTACCCTCTGACTGTCTCCCTCCCCCTCTCCCTTCTGACTGTCTCTCTACCCCTCTGTCTGTTTCTGTCTGTCTCTCTCTGCGCTCTCTCTTGCTGTCTGTCTCTCTATCGGGCTCCCTCTTGCTGTTTGTCTCTCTGTCGGGCGCTCTCTTGCTGTCTGTCTCTCTGTCGGGCTCTCTCTTGCTGTCGGGCTCTCTCTTGCTCTTTGTCTCTCTGTCGGGCTCCCTCTTGCTGTTTGTCTCTCTGTCGGGCTCCCTCTTGCTGTTTGTCTCTCTGTCGGGCTCCCTCTTGCTGTTTGTCTCTCTGTCGGGCTCCCTCTTGCTGTTTGTCTCTCTGTCGGGCTCCCTCTTGCTGTTTGTCTCGCTGTCGGGCTCCCTCTTGCTGTTTGTCTCTCTGTCGGGCTCCCTCTTGCTGTTTGTCTCGCTGTCGGGCTCTCTCTTGCTGTCGGGCTCTCTCTTGCTGTTTGTCTCTCTGTCGGGCTCTCTCTTGCTGTCTGTCTCTCTGTCGGGCTCTCTCTTGCTGTCTGTCTGTCGGGCTCTCTCTTGCTGTCGGGCTCTCTCTTGCTGTCTGTCTCTCTGTCGGGCTCTCTCTTGCTGTCTGTCTGTCGGGCTCTCTCTTGCTGTCTGTCTCTGTCGGGCTCTCTCTTGCTGTCTGTCTCTCTGTCGGGCTCTCTCTTGCTGTCTGTCTCTCTGTCGGGCTCTCTCTTGCTGTCTGTCTCTCTGTCGGGCTCTCTCTTGCTGTTTGTCTCTCTGTCGGGCTCTCTCTTGCTGTTTGTCTCTCTGTCGGGCTCTCTCTTGCTGTCTGTCTCTCTGTCGGGCTCTCTCTTGCTGTCTGTCTCTCTGTCGGGCTCTCTCTTGCTGTCTGTCTCTCTCTTGCTGTCTGTCTCTCTCTTGCTGTCTGTCTCTCTGTCGGGCTCTCTCTTGCTGTTTGTCTCTCTGTCGGGCTCTCTGTCTCTCTGTCTGTTGTTATTAGCTGGTGTAATGTCAGTAGTAAATCTTAGTCCCAGGGAGAGGAGATATAAGGCTGATTTCATCATCACAGCCAGTTGAAGTGCATTACAGCTCACCTCTACTTACGTGTGTGTCCATTGTCTAGGTTTTTAAAGGGGGATTTATGAGCTGTTTGTGAGGTAGAGGCGTCAGTGAGAATGACTTCAAGGTGAATCTGTCTGTGTGTCAGCTGTCGTGTCTCATCACTGATGCAGGCTAACTAGTGTGTGTGTGTGTGTGTGTGTGTGTGTGTGTGTGTGTGTGTGTCTCATCACTGATGCAGGCTGACTAGTGTGTGTGTGTGTGTGTGTGTCTCATCACTGATGCAGGCTGACTAGTGTGTGTGTGTGTGTGTGTGTGTGTCTCTCATCACTGATGCAGGCTGACTAGTGTGTGTGTGTGTGTGTGTCTCATCACTGATGCAGGCTGACTAGTGTGTGTGTGTGTGTGTGTCTCATCACTGATGCAGGCTGACTAGTGTGTGTGTGTGTGTCTCATCACTGATGCAGGCAGACTAGTGTGTGTGTCTCATCACTGATGCAGGCTGACTAGTGTGTGTGTGTGTGTCTCATCACTGATGCAGGCTGACTAGTGTGTGTGTGTGTCTCATCACTGATGCAGGCTGACTAGTGTGTGTGTGTGTGTGTCTCATCACTGATGCAGGCTGACTAGTGTGTGTGTGTGTGTGTGTCTCATCACTGATGCAGGCTGACTAGTGTGTGTGTGTGTGTGTGTGTGTGTGTGTGTGTGTGTGTGTGTGTGCGTGTCTCATCACTGATGCAGGCTGACTAGTGTGTGTGCGTGTCTCATCACTGATGCAGGCTGACTAGTGTGTGTGTGTGTGCGTGTCTCATCACTGATGCAGGCTGACTAGTGTGTGTGTGTGTGCGTGTCTCATCACTGATGCAGGCTGACTAGTGTGTGTGCGTGTCTCATCACTGATGCAGGCTGACTAGTGTGTGTGTGTGTGCGTGTCTCATCACTGATGCAGGCTGACTAGTGTGTGTGTGTGTGTGTGCGTGTCTCATCACTGATGCAGGCTGACTAGTGTGTGTGTGTGTGTGTGCGTCATCACTGCCGACCTTCACGGCCAGGAGAATAGAGAGGTCAGAACGGCCCCGGAAGAATAACACACACACACACACTTTCAGAGAATAACACACTCACTCTCTCTCTCTCCCTTTCTCTCCCTCTAACACTCACACGGTCACTCTCACAGAGCATTATATAGTTGTATCCACTAGTGCCACGGTGTTCTTTACCGTTGCTGTATATATTATTATAGAAACAGTACCGTGGTGTGGCCAGTAGAGGTCACTCATACTCCACGCATCATCATTACATGGGTGACACGTTTCTACTTCAACACATGGACCACTATATACACTACATGACCAAAAGTATGTGGACACCTGCTCGTCGAACATCTCATTTCAACATCATGGGCATTAATATGGAGTTGGTCCCCCCTTTGCTGACATATCAGCCTCCACTCTTCTGGGAAGGCATTCATCTAGATGTTGGAACATTGCTGCAGGGACTTGCTTCCATTCAGCGTACAAGAGCATTAGTGAGGTTGGGCACTGATGTTGGGGCGTTTTAGGCCTGGCTCGGTGTCGGCGTTCCGATTCCTCCCAAACGTGTCCAATGGGGTTGAGGTCAGGACTCTGTGCAGGCCAGCCAAGTTCTTCCACACCGATCTCGACAAACCATTTCTGTATGGACCTATGCTTTGTGCACGGGGGCATTGTCATGCTGAACAGGAAAGGGCCTCCCCAAACTGTTGCCCCAAAGTTGGAAGCACAGAATCGTCTAGAATGTCATTGTATGCTGTAGCGTTAAGATTTCCCTTCACTGGAACTAAGGGGCCTAGTCAGAACCATGAAAAACAGCCCAAGACCTTTATTCCTCCTCCACCAAACTTTACAGTTGGCACTATGCATTGGGGCTGGTAGCGTTCTGCTGGCATCCGCCAAACCCAGATTACTCTGTCGGACTGCCAGATGGTGAAGCGTGATTCATCACTCCAGAGAACGTGTTTCCACTGCTCCAATGGCGGTGAGCTTTACACCACTCCAGCCGACGCTTGGCATTGCGCATGGCTTGTGTGCAGCTGCTCGACCATGGAAACCCATTTCATGAAGTTCCCGACGAACAGTTCTTGTGCTGATGTTGCTTCCAGAGGCAGTTTGGAACTCGGTAGTGAGTGTTGAAACTGAGGACAGACGATTTTTACACGCTTCAGCACTCGGCGTTCCCGTTCTTCACAATAACAGCGCTAACAGTTGACCGAGGCAGAAATGTGACCGACTGACTTGTTGGAAAGGTGGTATCCTATGATTGTACCATGTTGGAAGTCACTGAGCTCTTCAGTACGGGCCGTTCTTCTGCCAATGTTTCTCTCTATGAAGATTGCATGGCGGTGTGCTCGATTTCATACACCTATCAGCAACAAGTGTGGCTGAAATAGGCGAATCCTCTAATTTGAAGGGGTGTCCACATACTTTTGTATATCTAGTGTAAGATTAGAAAGTAATGAAGTGTAACACTTGACAAATGTTTGTGTGATTTGAAGGAGATCTTGTAAGGTTATGTACATGTAAGGACAACATAATGGTTAATTAAATGACTGCTGCGTTGTGAGACTGACATTTGGTTGGAGGTGGTTTGAAGGGGTCTAATTTAGTCTGTTTCCGAGCACAGAGGCATAAACAAGTAATTTTCTGCTCACAAAGCTTTTAGTATGCTTTTGGGTTTTTTAAGACTTGTTAGCTAAATTATTTGGAGAAATACATTTATCTGCCTGTAAATATCCAATATGCCTAATATTTCAACTATATATAACTTCATTGTTTAGGCTTTTTCCAAAGATTAATAATTTCCCAGAATGACTTTTAGTCAGGTGACATTACCATCCCATCACGTAACAATCAGGCAAGCTTAACTATGGTGGAAATGACAAATATCTCTCTCCCTCATTTTCTTATTTATTTTTTTATGTGTTATTTATTTTGTAATTTGTACATCCTTTATAAGTTGATATATCTGTCATTTATGTCAGTGGAGTAATACTTACATGCAGGTACACTGTTCAGACACCAGGGGTGCGCAAGTGAGCACAGTTGTAGCCCTTCCCCTAATCCCTCCTCTCCAGCCTGGCCCTCCCACATCCTGCCCCCCTCCCTGCCCCACCCAGCCATCTGGTGCTTGGCTCCACACACACACTGCCAGGAATCCATTTCCCTGCTTCCTTTCAGAAAGAAAAACAGGATGAATGGGCTCTTTCAGTCCGAGGTTACCGTGGAAACCCCCTATTCTTTCTCTCTTTAAAACACACACACACACACACCGGGGCATAATGTGGACATTTCAACTTTAAAGGGACCAAGTCTACGTCAGCTGTTGTGCTGTCCTTCTGTTAAGTTCAGACAAAGACCTCAGGCTTCTCTTACCCCCCTCTTTCCCCTCTCTCTCCTCTTTCCCTTTAAACTTTCAGTTAGCTTCAAACTTTTAGAGAGAACTTAACTTAATTAAGAAAGCATGAGGCTTCCTGTCTGAGCATATTGAATTAAGGTTGTGAAGTTGAAGAGTGTAAACCAGAACAAAATGGATTGTGTGTATGGTAGAAGCGCAAGAATGTGAGGAGCCTTTGTCCAAACGTTACTCCTGAAACTTGAAACCCTCTCGTCTTCTAGCTGGGCAGAAAGTCAGGGTGGAGGAATGTTGTATGGAAAACATTTGTGTTGAAGTTATATAAAGATGAGTGCAGTTCTCCCAGCTGGCCAGTAGAGGTGTGTCATGAGGCACTTTTTCCTCCATAAGTACGCAATGGGCTCTGTCATCTGTACGCTTTCAGAGTAAAAAAAATGATTACCACTCCCTGCATAATGAGAGAGGAAAATAGAGGACAGAAAATGTAGCTTTTCTCTGAGAAGTGTGTAGTGTAGCTCGGCTACTAGACAGATCAAACTGGGTTTAGAATAGAAATGCAAGTTGGATACAAGCTTTCTTTCTCTCTGCCGTTGGTTCTTTCCTGCTCCCTACTTTGTGTCTTTCTGTTTCCACACTGTGTCTTTTCTCATTCCAAGCCAGCGAGCCGTCACCACCTCACACAGATTTTAGCCTTTTAAGGAGTGAGGGAGAGCGAGGGAGGAGGATGAGGGGGGGTGAAGGACAGACTCAGGTCTGGTGACTGATAAACAGTCTCCTCTTTGTACAGACGGAGAGACGGACGGACACACACATTGACACGCAGACTACTCCATGACTTGACACCACTCGTCCTTCCTCTTCTCCTTAATCCTCCTCTCCTTCCTTCCTTTCCTTCCTTCCTTCCTTCTCTCGTTTGATAAGCAGCAGGAGATAGATTTGTAATGTTACAGTAGCTGAACAATTTTGAGGAGACATAAGAGCATGTGTACACACACACACACACACACACACACACACACACACACACACACACACACACACACACACACACACACACACACACACACACTCCTCTCAGTGCCAGACAGCTGTTGGAGAGGCAGGGGGCTGTGGTGGGGGTAACCAGGGTGAGGCAGGGGGCTGTGGTGGGGGTAACCAGGGTGAGGCAGGGGGCTGTGGTGGGGGTGAGTAGGGGGAAATCAGGGGTCCCCTTTGTGCCGGTGGGGAAAAATAGAACTACAGCATGTACTATATTGTGTGTTTGACGTGTACGTGTTTGTTAATGGACCTTCCAAGTGTATGTGTGTGTTTTCCCTCTGTCATGGCTCCTCATCTGGGTGTAATGTGAGTGCTGTGTTCTCAGTAGCCAGTAGGGGTGCCATTGTACCATAAATGACAGGAGTGGTGTGTGAGCACCCATTTTAACCCTGAGTCTAGGACCTGTTTAACCCTGAGCCTAGGACCTGGTTAACCCTGAGCCTAGGACCTGGTTAACCCTGAGCCTAGGACCTGTTTAACCCTGAGCCTAGGACCTGTTTAACCCTGAGCCTAGGACCTGGGTTAACCCTGAGCCTAGGACCTGTTTAACCCTGAGCCTAGGACCTGTTTAACCCTGAGCCTAGGACCTGTTTAACCCTGAGCCTAGGACCTGTTTAACCCTGAGCCTAGGACCTGTTTAACCCTGAGCCTAGGACCTGTTTAACCCTGAGCCTAGGACCTGTTTAACCCTGAGCCTAGGACCTGGGTTAACCCTGAGCCTAGGACCTGTTTAACCCTGAGCCTAGGACCTGTTTAACCCTGAGCCTAGGTCCTGTTTAACCCTGAGCCTAGGACCTGTTTAACCCTGAGCCTGGGACCTGTTTAACCCTGAGCCTGGGACCTGTTTAACCCTGAGCCTGGGACCTGTTTAACCCTGAGCCTGGGACCTGTTTAACCCTGAGCCTGGGACCTGTTTAACCCTGAGCCTAGGACCTGTTTAACCCTGAGCCTAGGACCTGTTTAACCCTGAGCCTAGGACCTGTTTAACCCTGAGCCTAGGACCTGTTTAACCCTGAGCCTAGGACCTGTTTAACCCTGAGCCTAGGACCTGTTTAACCCTGAGCCTAGGACCTGGGTTAACCCTGAGCCTAGGACCTGGGTTAACCCTGAGCCTAGGACCTGTTTAACCCTGAGCCTAGGACCTGTTTAACCCTGAGCCTAGGACCTGTTTAACCCTGAGCCTAGGACCTGTTTAACCCTGAGCCTAGGACCTGTTTAACCCTGAGCCTAGGACCTGTTTAACCCTGAGCCTAGGACCTGTTTAACCCTGAGCCTAGGACCTGTTTAACCCTGAGCCTAGGACCTGTTTAACCCTGAGCCTAGGACCTGTTTAACCCTGAGCCTAGGACCTGTTTAACCCTGAGCCTAGGACCTGTTTAACCCTGAGCCTAGGACCTGTTTAACCCTGAGCCTAGGACCTGTTTAACCCTGAGCCTAGGACCTGTTTAACCCTGAGCCTAGGACCTGTTTAACCCTGAGCCTAGGACCCGTTTAACCCTGAGCCTAGGACCCGTTTAACCCTGAGCCTAGGACCCGTTTAACCCTGAGCCTAGGACCCGTTTAACCCTGAGCCTAGGACCTGGGTTAACCCTGAGCCTAGGACCCGTTTAACCCTGAGCCTGGGACCCGTTTAACCCTGAGCCTGGGACCCGTTTAACCCTGAGCCTGGGACCCGTTTAACCCTGAGCCTGGGACCCGTTTAACCCTGAGCCTAGGACCCGTTTAACCCTGAGCCTAGGACCCGTTTAACCCTGAGCCTAGGACCTGTTTAACCCTGAGCCTAGGACCTGTTTAACCCTGAGCCTAGGACCTGTTTAACCCTGAGCCTAGGACCTGTTTAACCCTGAGCCTAGGACCTGTTTAACCCTGAGCCTAGGACCTGTTTAACCCTGAGCCTAGGACCTGTTTAACCCTGAGCCTAGGACCCGTTTAACCCTGAGCCTAGGACCCGTTTAACCCTGAGCCTAGGACCCGTTTAACCCTGAGCCTAGGACCCGTTTAACCCTGAGCCTAGGACCCGTTTAACCCTGAGCCTAGGACCTGGGTTAACCCTGAGCCTAGGACCTGGGTTAACCCTGAGCCTAGGACCTGTTTAACCCTGAGCCTAGGACCTGTTTAACCCTGAGCCTAGGTCCTGTTTAACCCTGAGCCTAGGTCCTGTTTAACCCTGAGCCTAGGTCCTGTTTAACCCTGAGCCTAGGACCTGATTAACCCTGAGTCTAGGACCCGATTAACCCTGAGTCTAGGACCCGTTTAACCCTGAGTCTAGCACCCGTTTAACCCTGAGTCTAGCACCCGTTTAACCCTGAGTCTAGCACCCGTTTAACCCTGAGTCTAGCACCCGATTAACCCTGAGTCTAGCACCCGATTAACCCTGAGCCTAGCACCCGATTAACCCTGAGCCTAGCACCCGATTAACCCTGAGCCTAGGACCCGATTAACCCTGAGCCTAGGACCCGATTAACCCTGAGCCTAGGACCCGATTAACCCTGAGCCTAGGACCCGTTTAACCCTGAGCCTAGGTCCCGTTTAACCCTGAGCCTAGGACCCGTTTAACCCTCAGCCTAGGACCCGTTTAACCCTCAGCCTAGGACCCGTTTAACCCTCTCTCTGTCTCTTGTCTCTCTCTCTTTGTCTCTCTCTCAATTCAATTCAATTCAAGGGGCTTTATTGGCATGGGAAACATGTGTTAACATTGCCAAAGCAAGTGAGGTAGACAATACACAAAAGTGAAACAAACAAAATGAATTAACAGTAAACATTACACATACAGAAGTTTCAAAACAATAAAGACATTACAAGTGTCATATTAAATATATACAGTGTTGTAACAATGTACAACAATGTCTCTCTGTCTGTGTGTCTCTCTCTCTGTCTGTGTGTCTCTCTCTCTGTCTGTGTGTCTCTCTCTCTGTCTGTGTGTCTCTCTGTAGTTAAGAAGGACCAGGAGGGAGTGGAGGAGAAGAAGATGACTAAGAAGGTGAAGGAGCTGAAGGTGTTGGACTCCAAGTCCTCCCAGAACCTCTGTAAGTGTCTAAACACTTCCCCTGATCTGACCGACTCTCAGGGTTCCAATGCAGCAAGCAGTCAGTCCAGTAATGATTCCTGACTGTTGTTGCTGCTTGTTTCAGCTGAGGGGGGTATGTGATGGGCTGAGGGTGGTATGTGATGGGCCGAGGGGGGTATGTGATGGGCCGAGGGGGGTATGTGATGGGCCGAGGGGGGTATGTGATGGGCCGAGGGGGGTATGTGATGGGCCGAGGGGGGTATGTGATGGGCCGAGGGGGGTATGTGATGGGCCGAGGGGGGTATGTGATGGGCCGAGGGGGATGGCTGCACGTGTTAGGTGATGGGCTGTGTGTGTTTCAGCCATCTTCCTGGGCTCGTTCCGTATGCCCTACGAGGAGATTAAGAACGTCATCCTGGAGATCAACGAGAAGCTGCTTTCTGAGTCCATGGTGCAGGTACAGACCAGAGTGTCTGTCTGTGTGTCTGTCTGTGTGTGTGCACAGACCAGAGTGTCTGTCTGTGTGTCTGTGTGTGTGTGTGTGCCTGTCTGTGTGCCTGTCTCTGTGTGTCTGTCTCTCTCTGTCTGTGTGTGTGTGTGTGTGTGTCTGTCTCTGCCGGTGTGTGTCTGTGTGGCTGTCTGTGTGTCTGTCGCTGTGTCTGTCTGTGTGTCTGTCTCTCTCTGTATGTGTGTCTGTCTCTCTGTCTGTCTGTCTGTCTCTCTGTCTCTCTCTGTCTGTCTGTCTGTCTCGCTGTCTGTCTCGCTGTCTGTCTCGCTGTCTGTCTCGCTGTCTGTCTCTCTGTCTGTCTCTCTGTCTGTCTCTCTCTTTCTCTGTCTGTCTCTCTGTCTGTCTCTCTGTCTGTCTCTCTGTCTGTCTCTCTGTCTGGCTGTGTGTCTGTCTTTGGCTGTGTGTCTGTCTTTGGCTGTGTGTCTGTCTTTGGCTGTGTGTCTGTCTCTGGCTGTGTGTCTGTCTCTGGCTGTGTGTCTGTCTCTGGCTGTGTGTCTGTCTCTGGCTGTGTGTCTGTGTAGGGTAATGCAAATGTTTTGTCAAATGTTGTATTCATCCTGAATGTAAATAAATGTTCTGTGTGTGTGTAGAATCTGATCAAGCAGTTGCCGGAACAGGAGACGCTGAATGTTCTGGGGGAGATGAAGGATGAGTATGAAGACCTGGCAGAGGCCGAGCAGTTTGGAGTGGTGGTGAGAACTCACACACATGCTGTTGTCTGACTTAACCACTAAGAGCTGGAGAGAACCACGTGGCTGACTGGAAAATGAAGCACTACATAGCTCTGATTGGTCTGAATAAACCACAGTGTAAGACATGACCTGAATAAACCACAGTGTAAGACATGACCTGAATAAACCACAGTGTAAGACATGACCTGAATAAACCACAGTGTAAGACATGACCTGAATAAACCACAGTGTTAGACGTGGCCTGTATAAACCACAGTGTTAGACATGGCCTGTATAAACCACAGTGTTAGACATGGCCTGAATAAACCACAGTGTTAGACATGGCCTGTATAAACCACAGTGTTAGACATGGCCTGTATAAACCACAGTGTTAGACATGGCCTGTATAAACCACAGTGTTAGACATGACCTGAATAAACCACAGTGTTAGACATGACCTGAATAAACCACAGTGTTAGACATGGCCTGTATAAACCACAGTGTTAGACATGGCCTGTATAAACCACAGTGTTAGACATGACCTGAATAAACCACAGCGTTAGACATGACCTGAATAAACCACAGCGTTAGACATGACCTGAATAAACCACAGTGTTAGACATGACCTGAATAAACCACAGTGTTAGACGTGGCCTGAATAAACCACAGTGTTAGACGTGGCCTGAGTAAACCACAGTGTTACACATGGCCTGAATAAACCACAGTGTTAGACATGACCTGAATAAACCACAGTGTTAGACATGGCCTGAATTAACCCTACTGAGCCTACTCAACACAACCAGGAATATGATCCTGCCCATCCCACTTTAAAGGAAACATCATGTATAAAGGCTTTATAGAGCATTCATAAGTACAAAAAGCTGTCATAAGCACTTAAACGATGCTTCACAAACCATCTATAACACACCCCTTGTATCTGCCATGGTCCCCTCTCTCCTCCCCTCTTCCCTCTCTCCTCCCCAACCCTCCCATCTTCCTTCTCTCCTCCCCAAACCTCCCCTCTTCCCTCTCTCCTCCCCAACTCTCCCTTCTTCCCTCTCCAACCCTCCCCTCTTCCCTCTCTCCTCCCTCTCTCCAACCCTCCCCTCTTCCCTCTCTCCTCCCTCTCTCCTCCCATCTTCCCTCTCTCCTCCCCTCTTCCCTCTCTCCTCCCCAACCCTCCCCTCTTCCCTCTCTCCTCCCCAACCCTCCCCTCTTCCCTCTCTCCTCCCTCTCTCCTCCCATCTTCCCTCTCTCCTCCCCTCTTCCCTCTCTCCTCCCCAACCCTCCCCTCTTCCCTCTCTCCTCCCCAACCCTCCCCTCTTCCCTCTCTCCTCCCCAACTCTCCCCTCTTCCCTCTCCAACCCTCCCCTCTTCCCTCTCTCCAACCCTCCCCTCTTCCCTCTCTCCTCCCTCTCTCCAACCCTCCCCTCTTCCCTCTCCAACCCTCCCCTCTTCCCTCTCTCCTCCCTCTCTCCAACCCTCCCATCTTCCCTCTCTCCTCCCTCTCTCCAACCCTCCCATCTTCCCTCTCTCCTCCCCTCTTCCCTCTCTCCTCCCCAACTCTCCCCTCTTCCCTCTCTCCTCCCCAACCCTCCCCTCTTCCCTCTCTCACCTCCCCTCTCTCCCCCTCAGATGTCGACAGTGAAGCGTCTGAAGCCTCGGCTGACGGCCATCTTGTTCCGGCTGCAGTTTGAGGAGCAGCTGAACAACATCAAGCCGGACGTGGTGTCCGTGACGGCGGCCTGCGAGGAGCTGAGGAAGAGCACCACCTTCTCCCAGCTGCTGCAGATCATCCTGCTGGTGGGCAACTACATGAACGCCGGTTCCCGCAACGCCAAGGCCTTTGGATTCAGCATCAGCTACCTCTGCAAGGTAAGAGACACGTCATGGCTCTACAGTGCTACCATTTTACTGGCTTATTACAACAAATAGATTTGTATGAATTTTAATTTAGGAGCACCAGAGGATTGTTGCAGTGATCACTTCACTGTACCGCGGCCCCTGAGTGCAATGGACAATACACACAGAGCGCAGATTCATCACCGTCATGCTTGCACCATTACTACGAAGAAAATGGCTTGTTACCGCAAATATTGTTCATTGTGCTCCTAAATTTCTGTGTGCTCCTAAATTTCTGTGTGCTCCTAAATTTGTCAATTTAGGCACACGTGCGCCTTGTAAAAAATGGTCAACGTAGAGCGCTGCATGTACATAACCACGTACACAGAGACACACACACACCTGACACACTCTCATATCTACAGACAGTGTGTGGAACACGGTAAACATTTATGTAATAAACCAAGGCTGCATGAAAGGTTTTTAAAAGGGGTGTACTTTAGAATCTGCCCTCTGTCCAATCAGCTGCGGGACACCAAGACAACTGACCTGAAGCAGACTCTCCTGCACTTCCTGGTTGACGTGTGTCAGGAGCAGTACCCCGACGTCCTGATGTTCCCCGATGAACTCGTTCACGTAGAGAAGGCCAGCCGAGGTAACCACGGACTCCACCTAACACCTACCCTCAGAACTAAACACTAGTACCAATACTCTCACACACTTGTTTCCTCTCCTCATCCGTGTTTCCTTTGATGACACACTGACCTGTCCCCTCTATCCCCTGTCTCAGTGTCGGCTGAGACCCTGCAGAAGACCCTGGTGCAGATGGGCTGTGTGTTGAAGACTCTGGAAAAGGATCTGGAGACCTTTCCTCCTCCACAGAGTGACAGGGACATGTTTGTGGAGAAAATGACTATATCCTTTACTACTGCAAATCACTGACAATCAAACTTAGTTTGATCCTTTTGATCTCCTCTGGACCAATCAAACTTAGTTCGATCCTTTTGACCTCCTCTGGTCCAATCAAACTTAGTTTGATCCTTTTGACCTCCTCTAGACCAATCAAACTTTATGTAAGGTGTCGTTTCAAAGGATCTCTACACGTCTTACGAATTACAATCTAGACAGGAAATATTCTGTCATTTCCTGTACGCCTTTCCATGCTGAAAGCTGAATGTGTGTTTGTTTATGAATGTGTGTTTGAGCATCTATGATGAGTGTGTATGCTTGTGTGGTGGTGTGTGTAGTTCTGTGTGCTGGGGGTGGTGTGTATAGCTCTGTGTGGTGGTGGTGGTGGTGGTGGTGGTGTGTATAGCTCTGTATGGTGGTGGTGGTGGTGTGTATAGCTCTGTGTGGTGGTGGTGTTTATAGCTCTGTGTGGTGGTGTGTGTGTGTGTGTAGCTCTGTGTGGTGGTGGTGTGTATAGCTCTGTGTGGTGGTGGCGGTGGTGTGTATAGCTCTGTGTGGTGGTGGTGTGTATAGCTCTGTGTGGTGGTGGTCTGTATAGCTCTGTGTGGTGGTGGTGGTGTGTATAGCTCTGTGTGGTGGTGGTGGTGGTGTGTAGAGCTCTGTGTGGTGGTGGTGTGTAGAGCTCTGTGTGGTGGTGGTGTGTAGAGCTCTGTGTGGTGGTGGTGTGTAGAGCTCTGTGTGGTGGTGGTGTGTAGAGCTCTGTGTGGTGGTGGTGTGTAGAGCTCTGTGTGGTGGTGGTGTGTAGAGCTCTGTGTGGTGGTGGTGGTGTGTAGAGCTCTGTGTGGTGGTGGTGGTGTGTAGAGCTCTGTGTGGTGGTGGTGGTGTGTAGAGCTCTGTGTGGTGGTGGTGGTGTGTAGAGCTCTGTGTGGTGGTGGTGGTGTGTAGAGCTCTGTGTGGTGGTGGTGGTGTGTAGAGCTCTGTGTGGTGGTGGTGGTGGTGTGTATAGCTCTGTATGGTGGTGGTGGTGGTGTGTATAGCTCTGTGTGGTGGTGGTGTTTATAGCTCTGTGTGGTGGTGTGTGTGTGTGTGTAGCTCTGTGTGGTGGTGGTGTGTATAGCTCTGTGTGGTGGTGGTGTGTGTGTGTAGCTCTGTGTGGTGGTGGCGGTGGTGTGTATAGCTCTGTGTGGTGGTGGTGTGTATAGCTCTGTGTGGTGGTGGTCTGTATAGCTCTGTGTGGTGGTGGTGGTGTGTATAGCTCTGTGTGGTGGTGGTGGTGGTGTGTAGAGCTCTGTGTGGTGGTGGTGTGTAGAGCTCTGTGTGGTGGTGGTGTGTAGAGCTCTGTGTGGTGGTGGTGTGTAGAGCTCTGTGTGGTGGTGGTGTGTAGAGCTCTGTGTGGTGGTGGTGTGTAGAGCTCTGTGTGGTGGTGGTGGTGTGTAGAGCTCTGTGTGGTGGTGGTGGTGTGTAGAGCTCTGTGTGGTGGTGGTGGTGTGTAGAGCTCTGTGTGGTGGTGGTGGTGTGTAGAGCTCTGTGTGGTGGTGGTGGTGTGTAGAGCTCTGTGTGGTGGTGGTGGTGTGTAGAGCTCTGTGTGGTGGTGGTGGTGTGTAGAGCTCTGTGTGGTGGTGGTGGTGTGTAGAGCTCTGTGTGGTGGTGGTGTGTGTGTGTGTGTGTGTAGCTCTGTGTGCTGGGGGTGGTGTGTATAGCTCTGTGTGGTGGTGGTGGTGTGTAGAGATCTGTGTGGTGGTGGTGTGTATAGCTCTGTGTGGTGGTGCTGGGGTGGTGTGTATAGCTCTGTGTGGTGGTGGTGGTGTGTTTAGCTCTGTGTGGTGGTGGTGTGTGTAGCTCTGTGTGGTGGTGTGTATAGCTCTGTGTGGTGGTGGTGTGTGTAGCTCTGTGTGCTTGGGGTGGTGTGTATAGCTCTGTGTGGTGGTGGTGGTGTGTATAGCTCTGTGTGGTGGTGGTGTTTATAGCTCTGTGTGGTGGTGCTGGGGGTGGTGTGTATAGCTCTGTGTGGTGGTGTGTATAGCTCTGTGTGGTGGTGTGTGTAGCTCTGTGTGGTGGTGGTGGTGTGTATAGCTCTGTGTGGTGGTGGTGGTGGTGTGTGTGTAGCTCTGTGTGGTGGTGGTGGTGGTGTGTGTAGCTCTGTGTGGTGGTGGTGGTGGTGGTGGTGGTGTGTATAGCTCTGTGTGGTGGTGGTGGTGTGTATAGCTCTGTGTGGTGGTGGTGGTGTGTATAGCTCTGTGTGGTGGTGTGTGTGTAGCTCTGTGTGGTGGTGGTGGTGTGTGTAGCTCTGTGTGGTGGTGTGTGGTGGTGGTGTGTGTGTATAGCTCTGTGTGGTGGTGGTGTGTGTGTATAGCTCTGTGTGGTGGTGGTGTGTGTGTATAGCTCTGTGTGTTGGTGGTGTGTGTGTATAGCTCTGTGTGGTGGTGGTGGTGTGTATAGCTCTGTGTGGTGGTAGTGTGTGTGTAGCTCTGTGTGGTGGTGGTGGTGTGTGTAGCTCTGTGTGGTGGTGGTGGTGTGTGTGTGTGTGTAGCTCTGTGTGGTGGTGGTGTGTAGCTCTGTGTGGTGGTGGTGTGTAGCTCTGTGTGGTGGTGGTGGTGTGTATAGCTCTGTGTGGTGGTGGTGGTGTGTATAGCTCTGTGTGGGGGTGGTGTGTAGCTCTGTGTGGTGGTGGTGTGTAGCTCTGTGTGGGGGTGGTGTGTAGCTCTGTGTGGTGGTGGTGTGTAGCTCTGTGTGGGGGTGGTGTGTAGCTCTGTGTGGTGGTGGTGTGTAGCTCTGTGTGGTGGTGGTGTGTAGCTCTGTGTGGTGGTGGTGTGTGTGTAGCTCTGTGTGGGGGTGGTGTGTAGCTCTGTGTGGTGGTGGTGTGTAGCTCTGTGTGGGGGTGGTGTGTAGCTCTGTGTGGTGGTGGTGTGTAGCTCTGTGTGGGGGTGGTGTGTAGCTCTGTGTGGTGGTGGTGTGTAGCTCTGTGTGGTGGTGGTGTGTAGCTCTGTGTGGTGGTGGTGTGTGTGTAGCTCTGTGTGGTGGTGGTGTGTGTGTAGCTCTGTGTGGTGGTGGTGTGTATAGCTCTGTGTGGTGTGTGTGTAGCTCTGTGTGGTGGTGGTGTGTGTAGCTCTGTGTGGTGTTGGTGGTGTGTAGCTCTGTGTGGTGGTGGTGGGTGTGTAGCTCTGTGTGGTGGTGGTGGTGGTGTGTAGCTCTGTGTGGTGGTGGTGTGTGTGTAGCTCTGTGTGGTGGTGGTGTGTGTGTAGCTCTGTGTGGTGGTGGTGTGTGTGTGTAGCTCTGTGTGGTGGTGGTGTGTGTGTGTAGCTCTGTGTGGTGGTGGTGTGTGTGTAGCTCTGTGTGGTGGTGGTGTGTGTAGCTCTGTGTGGTGGTGGTGGTGTGTGTAGCTCTGTGTGGTGGTGGTGGTGTGTGTAGCTCTGTGTGGTGGTGGTGTGTGTGTGTAGCTCTGTGTGGTGGTGGTGTGTGTGTGTAGCTCTGTGTGGTGGTGGTGTGTGTGTAGCTCTGTGTGGTGGTGGTGTGTGTAGCTCTGTGTGGTGGTGGTGGTGTGTGTAGCTCTGTGTGGTGGTGGTGTGTATAGCTCTGTGTGGTGGTGGTGGTGTGTGTAGCTCTGTGTGGTGGTGGTGGTGTGTGTAGCTCTGTGTGGTGGTGGTGGTGTGTGTAGCTCTGTGTGGTGGTGGTGTGTGTAGCTCTGTGTGGTGGTGGTGGTGTGTGTAGCTCTGTGTGGTGGTGGTGGTGTGTATAGCTCTGTGTGGTGGGGGTGGTGTGTGTGTGTGTGTAGCTCTGTGTGGTGGTGTTGGTGGTGTGTATAGCTCTGTGTGGTGGTGTGTATAGCTCTGTGTGGTGGGGGTGGTGTGTGTGTGTGTAGCTCTGTGTGGTGGTGGTGGTGTGTGTAGCTCTGTGTGGTGGTGGTGGTGTGTGTGTGTATAGCTCTGTGTGGTGGTGGTGTGTGTGTAGCTCTGTGTGGTGGTGGTGTGTATAGCTCTGTGTGGTGGTGTGTGTAGCTCTGTGTGGTGGTGGTGGTGTGTGTAGCTCTGTGTGGTGGTGGTGGTGTGTAGAGCTCTGTGTGGTGGTGGTGTGTGTAGCTCTGTGTGGTGGTGGTGGTGTGTGTAGCTCTGTGTGGTGGTGGTGGTGTGTGTAGCTCTGTGTGGTGGTGGTGGTGTGTGTAGCTCTGTGTGGTGGTGGTGGTGTGTATAGCTCTGTGTGGTGGTGGTGGTGTGTATAGCTCTGTGTGGTGGTGGTGTGTATAGCTCTGTGTGGTGGTGGTGGTGGTGTGTGTAGCTCTGTGTGGTGGTGGTGGTGTGTATAGCTCTGTGTGGTGGTGGTGTGTAGAGCTCTGTGTGGTGGTGGTGTGTAGAGCTCTGTGTGGTGGTGGTGGTGTGTGTAGCTCTGTGTGGTGGTGGTGGTGTGTGTAGCTCTGTGTGGTGGTGGTGGTGTGTGTAGCTCTGTGTGTTGGTGGTGGTGTGTGTAGCTCTGTGTGTTGGTGGTGGTGTGTGTAGCTCTGTGTGGTGGTGTGTATAGCTCTGTGTGGTGGTGGTGGTGTGTATAGCTCTGTGTGGTGGTGGTGGTGTGTATAGCTCTGTGTTGCCAGGCTGTGTACTCCTTAATACTGTTCCTCACACCTTTGTGGCCAGTGCCAGAGAGCAACATGAGAAGTTGGAAATGATGCATAATAACATGGAGAAGCAGTACTCTGACCTGGGGAACTACTTTGTGTTCGACCCTCGCAAGATTTCTGTGGAAGAGTTCTTCGGTGACCTCAACAACTTCAAGAACATGTTCCAGGTGAGTTTGAGCATTGGCAACTGGAAGGTAGAAAACAATGTGCTCCCACCTCATTAGACACAAGTTCATGATAAACACATTTTCTCTTCTGTCTGTCTAAATGGCATTTACTGTGTTAGTGGGAAGGTACAGTCTACAGGTATTCCTTATCACTTAGTGCCATGTAGTACTAGGTAATGCCAGGTAGTTCTGTTAGTATCTGTTAGTATCAGGTAGTATTAGTAGCATATTGTATCAGGTAGTTCATTTAATATTAGTATCAGGTAGTATTAGTATCAGGTAGTAGTAGTACCAGGTAAATAATGTTGCATCAGTTAGTACCAGGTAATTCAGTTAGTATCAGGTAGTACCAGGTAAATAATGTTGCATCAGTTAGTACCAGGTAGGACCAGGTAAATAATGTTGCATCAGTTAGTACCAGGTAATTCAGTTAGTACCAGGTAGTACCAGGTAAATAATGTTGCATCAGGTAGTACCAGGTAATTCAGTTAGTATCAGGTAGTACCAGGTAAATAATGTTGCATCAGTTAGTACCAGGTAGTACCAGGTAAATAATGTTGCATCAGTTAGTACCAGGTAGTACCAGGTAAATAATGTTGCATCAGGTAGTACCAGGTAATTCAGTTAGTATCAGGTAGTACCAGGTAATTCAGTTAGTACCAGGTAGTACCAGGTAAATAATGTTGCATCAGTTAGTACCAGGTAGTACCAGGTAAATAATGTTGCATCAGTTAGTATCAGGTAATTCAGTTAGTATCAGGTAGTACCAGGTAAATAATGTTGCATCAGTTAGTATCAGGTAATTCAGTTAGTATCAGGTAGTACCAGGTAAATAATGTTGCATCAGTTAGTACCAGGTAGTACCAGGTAAATAATGTTGCATCAGTTAGTACCAGGTAGTACCAGGTAAATAATGTTGCATCAGTTAGTACCAGGTAGGACCAGGTAAATAATGTTGCATCAGTTAGTACCAGGTAATTCAGTTAGTACCAGGTAGTACCAGGTAAATAATGTTGCATCAGTTAGTACCAGGTAGTACCAGGTAAATAATGTTGCATCAGTTAGTACCAGGTAATTCAGTTAGTATCAGTTAGTATCAGGTAATTCAGTTAGTATCAGGTAGTACCAGGTAAATAATGTTGCATCAGTTAGTATCAGGTAGTACCAGGTAAATAATGTTGCATCAGTTAGTACCAGGTAGTACCAGGTAAATAATGTTGCATCAGTTAGTACCAGGTAGGACCAGGTAAATAATGTTGCATCAGTTAGTATCAGGTAATTCAGTTAGTATCAGTTAGTATCAGGTAATTCAGTTAGTATCAGGTAGTATCAGGTAATTCAGTTAGTATCAGGTAGTACCAGGTAAATAATGTTGCATCAGTTAGTATCAGGTAGTACCAGGTAAATAATGTTGCATCAGTTAGTACCAGGTAGTACCAGGTAAATAATGTTGCATCAGTTAGTACCAGGTAGTACCAGTTAAATAATGTTGCATCAGTTAGTACCAGGTAATTCAGTTAGTACCAGGTAGTACCAGGTAAATAATGTTGCATCAGTTAGTATCAGGTAGTACCAGGTAAATAATGTTGCATCAGTTAGTACCAGGTAGTACCAGGTAAATAATGTTGCATCAGTTAGTACCAGGTAGTACCAGTTAAATAATGTTGCATCAGTTAGTACCAGGTAATTCAGTTAGTATCAGGTAGTACCAGGTAAATAATGTTGCAACAGTTAGTACCAGGTAGTACCAGGTAAATAATGTTGCATCAGTTAGTACCAGGTAGTACCAGTTAAATAATGTTGCATCAGTTAGTACCAGGTAGTACCAGGTAAATAATGTTGCATCAGTTAGTACCAGGTAGTACCAGTTAAATAATGTTGCATCAATTAGTACCAGGTAATTCAGTTAGTATCAGGTAGTACCAGGTAAATAATGTTGCAACAGTTAGTACCAGGTAGTACCAGGTAAATAATGTTGCATCAGTTAGTACCAGGTAGTACCAGGTAAATAATGTTGCATCAGTTAGTACCAGGTAATTCAGTTAGTATCAGGTAGTACCAGGTAATTCAGTTAGTACCAGGTAGTACCAGGTAAATAATGTTGCATCAGTTAGTACCAGGTAATTCAGTTAGTATCAGGTAGTACCAGGTAATTCAGTTAGTACCAGGTAGTACCAGGTAAATAATGTTGCATCAGTTAGTACCAGGTAATTCAGTTAGTACCAGGTAGTACCAGGTAATTCAGTTAGTATCAGGTAGTACCAGGTAAATAATGTTGCATCAGTTAGTACCAGGTAGTACCAGGTAATTCAGTTAGTACCAGGTAGTACCAGGTAAATAATGTTGCATCAGTTAGTACCAGGTAGTACCAGGTAAATAATGTTGCATCAGTTAGTACCAGGTAATTCAGTTAGTATCAGGTAGTATCAGGTGAACAGGCAGTGGCTCGGGTGGTTGATGTCCTTGATGATCTTTTTGGCTTTCCTGTGACATCGGGTGCTGTAGGTATCCTGGAGGGTGGGTAGTTTGCCCCCGGTGATGCGTTGCAGACCGCAGCACCCTCTGGAGAGCCTTGCGGTTTCGGGCGGTGCAGTTGCCGTACCTGGTGGTGATATGGCCCGACAGGATGCTCCCGATTGTTCATCTGTAAAAGTTTGTGTTTTTGGTGACAAGACAAATTTCTTCAGAATCCTGAGGTTGAAGAGGCGCAGTTGCGCCTTCTTCACATTTTACATTTACATTTTAGTCATTTAGCAGACGCTCTTATCCAGAGCGACTTACAGTAGAGTGCATACATTTTATCACATTTTTTTTTTACATACTGAGACAAGGATATCCCTACCGGCCAAACCCTCCCTAACCCGGACGACGCTATGCCAATTGTGCGTCGCCCCACGGACCTCCCGGTTGCGGCCGGCTGCGACAGAGCCTGGGCGCGAACCCAGCCCAGCCTGGGCGCGAACCCAGAGACTCTGGTGGCGCAGCTAGCACTGCAATGCAGTGCCCTAGACCACTGCGCCACACGGGAGGTTCACCACACTGTCTTTGTGGGTGGACCATTTCAGTTTGTCGTTGATGTGTACAACGAGGAACTTAAAACTTTCCACGTTTTCCACTACTGTCCCGTCGATGTGGATAGGGGGGTGCGCCATCTGCTGTTTCCTGAAGTCCACGATCATCTCCTTTGCTTTGCTTGCTCCTTTGCTCCGTCTAGGCCAGAAGCCTTGCGAGGGTTAACACGTTTAAATGTTTTACTCACGTTGGCTGCGGTGAAAGAGATCCCGCAGGTTTTAGTAGCGGACCGTGTCAGTATTGTTCTCAAAGCGAGCACAGTTGTTGTTTAGTTGGTCTGGGAGCAAGACGTCGGTGTCCGCGACAGGGCTGGTTTTCTTTTTGTAATCCGTAATTGACTGTAACTACCAGGAAGTTCAGTTAGTACAAGGTAGTTCAGTTAGTAGCAGGTAATACTAAGTAGTATCAGTTAGTATTAGTATTCGGTAGTGTTATTATTAGGTAGTATCAGTTAGTATTAGTATCAGGTAGTGTTATTACCAGGTAGTGTTAGTATCAGGTAGTGTTATTACCAGATACTATCAGTTAGTATTTGTATCAGGTAGTGTTATTACCAGGTAGTATCAGTTAGTACCAGGTGTAGTATTAGTACCGGGTAGTGGTATTACCAGGTACTATAAGTTAGTATTAGTATCAGGTGGTATTATTACCAGTTAGTATTAGTGTCGGGTAGTGTTATTACCAGGTAGTACCAGTTAGTATTAGTACCAGGTGGTGTTATTACCAGGTAGTATCAGTTAGTATTAGTACCAGGTTGTGTTATTACCAGGTACTACCATTAGTATTAGTATCAGGTAGTGTTATTACCAGATACTATCAGTTAGTATTAGTGCCGGGTGGTGTTATTACCAGGTACTCCCATTAGTATTAGTACCAGGTAGTGTTATTATAAAGTAGTATTAGTATCAGGTAGTGTTATTAACAGGTAGTATCAGTTAGTTCAGTTAGTATTAGTACCAGGTAGTGTTATTACCAGGTAGTATCAGTTAGTATTAGTACCAGGTAGTATCAGTTAGTACCAGGTCGTTCAGTTAGTATTAGTATCAGGTATTATCAGTTAGTATTAGTACCAGGTAGTGTTATTACCAGGGTGTATCAGTTAGTATTAGTACCAGGTGTGTCTGTTTGTAATAGTATCAGGTAGTATCCGTTAGTATCAGGTAGTGTTATTGCCAGGTAGTATCAGTTAGTATTAGTTTCAGGTAGTATCAGTTAGTATTAGTACCAGGTAATGTTATTACCAGGTAGTATCAGTTAGTATTAGTACCCGGTAGTGTTATTACCAGGTCGTATCAGTTAGTATTAGTATCAGGTCCTATCAGGTAGTGTTATTACCAGGTAGTATCAGTTAGTACCAGGTAGTTCAGTTAGTATTAGTATCTATTAGTATTAGTACAAGGTGGTGTTATTATCAGGTATTATTAGTACCAGGTAGTATTATTACCAGGTAGTATCAGTTAGTATTAGTATAAGGTAGTGTTATTACCAGGTACTATCAGTTTGTATTAGTACCAGGTAGTGTTATTACCAGGTGGTATCATTTAGTATTAGTACCAGGTAGTATTATTACCAGGTAGTATCAGGTAGTATTATTATAAGGTAGTGTTATTACCATGTAGTATCAGTTAGTATTAGTACCAGGTAGTGTTATTACCAGCTACTATCAGTTAGTATCAGGTAGTCTTATTACCAGGTACTGTCAGTTAGTATTAGTACCAGGCAGTATCAGTTAGTATCAGTTAGTACCAGGTCGTTCAGTTAGTATCAGGTATTATCAGTTAGTGTTTGTATCGGGTAGTGGTATTACCAGGTACTATCAGTCAGTATTAGTACCAGTTAATGTTATTACCAGGTAGTATCAGTTAGTAGTAGTACCAGGTAGTGTCTGTTAGTATTAGTATCAGGTAGTATCCGTTAGTATCAGGTAGTGTTATTACCAGGTAGTATCAGTTAGTATTAGTTTCAGGTAGTATCAGTTCGTATTAGTACCAGGTAATGTTATTATCAGGTAGTATCAGTTAGTATTAGTACCAGGTAGTGTTATTACCAGGTCGTATCAGTTAGTATTAGTATCAGGTACGATCAGTATTAGTATCAGGTAGTGTTGTTACCAGGTAGTATCAGTTAGTACCAGGTACTTCAGTTAGTATTAGTATCTGTTAGTATTAGTACCAGGTAGTACCAGTTAGTATTAGTATCAGGTGGGGTTATTATCAGTTAGTATCAGGTAGTGTTATTACCAAGGAGTATCAGTTAGTATTAGTTTCAGGTAGTATCCGTTAGTATTAGTACCAGGTAATGTTATTCCCGGGTAGTATCAGTTAGTATTAGTACCCGGTAGTGTTAACAGGTCGTATCAGTTAGTATTAGTATCAGGTCCTATCAGTTAGTATTAGTATCAGGTAGTGTTATTACCAGGTAGTATCAGTTAGTACCAGGTAGTTCAGTTAGTATTAGTATCTGTTAGTATTAGTACCAGGTAGTGTTATTACCAGGTTGTATCAGTTAGTATTATTATCAGGTGGTGTTATTACCAGGTAGTATTAGTACCAGGTAGTGTTATTATCAGGTATTATTAGTATCATGTAGTGTTATTACCAGGTGGTATCAGTTAGTATCAGGTAGTGTTATTACCCTGTAGTATCAGTTAGTAACAGGTAGTTCAGTTAGTTTTAGTATCGGGTAGTGTTATTCCAAGGAACAATCAGTTAGTATTAGTACCAGGTAGTGTTATTACCAGGTACTATCAGTTAGTATCAGGTAGTGTTATTACCAGGTACTATCAGTTAGTATCAGGTAATGTTATTACCAGGTACTATCAGTTAGTATTAGTACCAGGCAGTATCAGTTAGTATTAGTATCAGTTAGTACCAGGTCGTTCAGTTAGTATTAGTATCAGGTATTATCAGTTAGTGTTTGTATCAGGTAGTGGTATTACCAGGTACTATCAGTTAGTATTAGTACCAGTTAATGTTATTACCAGGTAGTATCAGTTAGTAGTAGTACCAGGTAGTGTCTGTTAGTATTAGTATCAGGTAGTATCCGTTAGTATTAGTATCAGGTAGTATCCGTTAGTATCAGGTAGTGTTATTACCGGGTAGTATCAGTTAGTATTAGTTTCAGGTAGTATCAGTTCGTATTAGTGCCAGGTAATGTTATTATCAGGTAGTATCAGTTAGTATTAGTACCAGGTAGTGTTATTACCAGGTCGTATCAGTTAGTATCGGGTACTATCAGTATTAGTATCAGGTAGTGTTATTTACCAGGTAGTATCAGTTAGTACCAGGTACTTCAGTTAGTATTAGTATCTGTTAGTATTAGTACCAGATAGTACCAGTTAGTATTAGTATCAGGTGGTGTTATTATCAGTTAGTATTAGTATCAGGTAGTGTTATTACCAGATAGTACCAGTTAGTATTAGTATCAGGTGGTGTTATTATCAGGTATTATTAGTGCCATGTAGTGTTATTACCAGGTACTATCAGTTAGTATTAGTACCAGGTAGTGTTATTACCAGGTCGTATAAGTTAGTATTAGTGTCGGGTAGTGTTTTTACCAGGTACTATCAGTTAGTATTAGTACCAGGTAGTGTTATTACCAGGTTGTATCAGTTAGTATTAGCATCAGTTAGTACCAGGTAGTATCAGTTGGTATTAGTATCAGGTTGTATCAGTTAGTATTAGTACCAGGTCATATCAGTACCAGGTAGTATCAGTTGGTATTAGTATCAGTTGGTATTAGTACCAGGTTGTATCAGTTAGTAACAGGTAGTATCCGTTAGTATTAGTATCAGTTAGTATTAGTACCAGGTACTATCAGTTAGTATTAGTACCGGTTAGTGTTATTACCAGGTAGTATCAGTTAGTATTACTATCAGGTAGTATTAGTACCGGTTAGTGTTATTACCAGGTAGTATCAGTTAGTATTACTATCAGTTTGTATTAGTATCAGGTAGTGTTATTACCAGGTTTTATCAGGTAGTATTAGTACCAGGTAGTGTTATTACCAGGTAGTATCAGCTAGTATTAGTACCAGGTAATGTTATTACCAGGTAGTATCAGCTAGTATTAGTACCAGGTAATGTTATTACCAGGTAGTGTCAGTTAGTATTAGTACCAGGTAGTGTTATTATAAGGTAGTGTCAGTACCAGGTAGTGTTATTACCAGGTAGTGTTAGTACCAGGTGGTGTTATTACCAGGTAGTATCAGTTAGTATTAGTACCAGGTAGTGTTATTACCAGGTAGTATCAGTTAGTATTAGTACCAGGTAGTATCAGTTAGTACCAGGTCGTTCAGTTAGTATTAGTACCAGGTAGTGTCAGTTAGTATTAGTACCAGGTAGTGTTATTACCAGGTACTTTCAGTTAGTATTAGTACCAGGTAGTGTTATTACCAGGTAGTATCAGTTAGTATTAGTACCAGGTAGTATCAGTTAGTACCAGGTTGTTCAGTTAGTATTAGTATCAGGTATTATCAGTTAGTATTAGTACCAGGTAGTGTTATTACCAGGTAGTATTAGTACCAGGTGGTGTTATTACCAAGTTTTATCAGGTAGTATTTGTACCAGGTAGTGTTATTACCAGGTACTATCAGTTTGTATTAGTACCAGGTAGTTTTATTATAAGGTAGTGTTATTACCAGGTAGTATCAGTTCGGATTAGTACCAGGTAGTGTTATTACCAGGTAGTGTTATTACCAGGTAGTGTCAGTTAGTATTAGTACCATGTAGTGTTATTATAAAGTAGTATTAGTACCAGGTAGTGTCAGTCAGTATTAGTACCAGGTAGTGTTATTATAAGGTAGTATTAGTACCAGGTAGTGTTAGTTAGTATTAGTACCATGTAGTGTTATTATAAGGTAGTATTAGTACCAGGTAGTGTCAGTCAGTATTAGTACCAGGTAGTGTTATTATAAGGTAGTATTAGTACCAGGTAGTGTTATTATAAGTTAGTACCAGGTGGTGTTATTATAAGGTAGTATTAGTACCAGGTAGTGTTAGTTAGTATTAGTACCATGTAGTGTTATTATAAGGTAGTATTAGTACCAGGTAGTGTTATTATAAGGTAGTATTAGTACCAGGTAGTGTTATTATAAGTTAGTACCAGGTGGTGTTATTATAAGGTAGTATTAGTACCAGGTAGTGTTAGTTAGTATTAGTACCATGTAGTGTTATTATAAGGTAGTATTAGTACCAGGTAGTGTTAGTTAGTATTAGTACCAGGTAGTGTTATTATAAGGTAGTATTAGTACCACGATGTGTCAGTCAGTATTAGTACCAGGTAGTGTTATTATAAGGTAGTATTAGTACCAGGTAGTGTTATTATAAGGTAGTATTAGTACCAGGTGGTGTTATTATAAGGTAGTATTAGTACCAGGTAGTGTTATTATAAGTTAGTACCAGGTGGTGTTATTATAAGGTAGTATTAGTACCAGGTAGTGTTAGTTAGTATTAGTACCATGTAGTGTTATTATAAGGTAGTATTAGTACCAGGTAGTGTTAGTTAGTATTAGTACCAGGTAGTGTTATTATAAGGTAGTATTAGTACCAGGTAGTGTTAGTTAGTATTAGTACCAGGTAGTGTTATTATAAGGTAGTATTAGTACCAGGTAGTGTCAGTCAGTATTAGTACCAGGTAGTGTTATTATAAGGTAGTATTAGTACCAGGTAGTGTCAGTCAGTATTAGTACCAGGTAGTGTTATTATAAGTTAGTACCAGGTGGTGTTATTACCAGGTAGTATTTGTACCGGGTGGTGTTATTACCAGGTAAGTATTAGTACAGAGAGAAGGAAGGGAACACAAGGGAGACTAAAGATATTTACCCCTGATGCTTTCCACGTGTTGCTAGTGTTGACCAAGTGTTCGTAATGGCAGACGTGGTGTGTTTATCTCATTTGAACTGTTTAACCGTGATTTTGGTTTATTAAGAGGATTCCTTGATCTTACAGATGCTGCTTATCTTGTTTTGCTGCCTATCTTGTTTTTCTGGCTCTTGTTGGCCAACTATTGTTTCTCAGTCACACACACACACTTTCTTGTACACACACACACTCACTCACTCACATACGCACACATCCACTCACACACACATGCACTCTCATACACACACACCCGTCTCTGATGTCTCTGTCCATGTCCCCTCAGCAAGCGGTGAAGGAGAATGCGAAGAGGAGGGAGTCAGAGGAGAAGATCAGGAGAGCCAAGCTGGCCAAGGAGAAGGCTGACAGAGAGAAGGAGGAGAAACAGAAGAGAAGCCAACAACTGGACCTCAACGCAGGTCAGAGTGTCTGTGGGAGAGGAGTGGGTCAGAGTGTCTGTGGGAGAGGAGTGGGTCAGAGTGTCTGTGGGAGAGGAGTGGGTCAGAGTGTCTGTGGGAGAGGAGTGGGTCAGAGTGTGTGTGGGAGAGGAGTGGGTCAGAGTGTGTGTGGGAGAGGAGTGGGTCAGAGTGTGTGTGGGAGAGGAGTGGGTCAGAGTGTGTGTGGGAGAGGAGTGGGTCAGAGTGTGTGTGGGAGAGGAGTGGGTCAGAGTGTGTGTGGGAGAGGAGTGGGTCAGAGTGTGTGTGGGAGAGGAGTGGGTCAGAGTGTGTGTGGGAGAGGAGTGGGTCAGAGTGTGTGTGGGAGAGGAGTGGGTCAGAGTGTCTGTGGGAGAGGAGTGGGTCAGAGTGTCTGTGGGAGAGGAGTGGGTCAGAGTGTCTGTGGGAGAGGAGTGGGTCAGAGTGTCTGTGGGAGAGGAGTGGGTCAGAGTGTCTGTGGGAGAGGAGTGGGTCAGAGTGTCTGTGGGAGAGGAGTGGGTCAGAGTGTCTGTGGGAGAGGAGTGGGTCAGAGTGTGTGTGTGTGGATGAAGGCTGTTTTGTGAACTGAACTTCTCCTTGATACCAGTTGGGGGCAGTCGGAGCCCACTGTGCTACTGGATCTGCGTGTGTGTGTCTCCAGTGATCCACAGCAGACCTGAGAAAAGAGCGAGTTAAGGAGAGAGACAGGGTGAAGATATGGAGGAGGCAGTAGTCTGCCTGTGTCATCCACTCATTCAGTCATTTTTGGAACAAGGGATTTGTATCCGAGAAGAACAAGAAATAGTGAATTTAAGTCCACAAACACGTTTTCTCTTTCTGAGTCGGATTCTTTCTGCTCGTTTCCTACACCCTCTCCCTCTCTCTGACCTACTTTCTGAACATTCCTCCTCTTTTTGGCTCCAGTTTGTTTCTCTTGGGACTTCGCAGTTCCAGTCATCACAATTCCTCTCTGCCACAGTGTGTGTGTGTCAGTGTGTGTGTCAGTGTGTGTGTCAGTGTGTGTGTCAGTGTGTGTGTCAGTGTGTGTGTCAGTGTGTGTGTCAGTGTGTGTGTCAGGGTGTGTGTCAGGGTGTGTGTCAGGGTGTGTGTGTGTCAGGGTGTGTGTGTGTCAGGGTGTGTGTGTGTCAGGGTGTGTGTGTGTCAGGGTGTGTGTGTGTCAGGGTGTGTGTGTGTCAGGGTGTGTGTGTGTCAGGGTGTGTGTGTGTCAGGGTGTGTGTGTGTCAGGGTGTGTGTGTGTCAGGGTGTGTGTGTGTCAGGGTGTGTGTGTGTCAGGGTGTGTGTGTGTCAGGGTGTGTGTGTGTCAGGGTGTGTGTGTGTCAGGGTGTGTGTGTGTCAGGGTGTGTGTGTGTCAGGGTGTGTGTGTGTCAGGGTGTGTGTGTGTCAGGGTGTGTGTGTGTCAGGGTGTGTGTGTGTCAGGGTGTGTGTGTGTCAGGGTGTGTGTGTGTGTCGGTGTGTGTGTCACTGTGTGTGTGTGTCGGTGTCTGTGTGTGCGTCGGTGTCTGTGTGTGCGTCGGTGTCTGTGTGTGTGTCTGTCTGTCTGTCTCTCGTGTGTGTGTCTGTGTCTCTCTCTGTCGTTTGTGTCTGTGTCTCTCTCTGTCGTTTGTGTCTGTGTCTCTCTCTGTCGTTTGTGTCTGTCAGTTTGTGTGTCTGTCTGTCTCTGTCGTGTGTGTCTGTGTTTCTCTCTGTCATCTGTGTCTGTCTGTGTGTGTGTGTCGGTGTGTCTGTGTCTGTCAGTGTGTGTCTGTCACTATGTGTGTGTCGGTGTGTGTGTGTCTGTCTGTCTGTCGTGTGTGTGTGTCTGTGTCTCTCTCTGTCGTCTGTGTCTGTCAGTGTGTGTGTGTGTCGGTCTGTCAGTGTGTGTGTGTGTGTGTCTGTCTCTGTCGTCTGTGTCTGTCAGTGTGTGTGTCTGTGTCTCTCTCTGTCGTCTGTGTGTCGGTGTGTCTGTGTCGGTGTGTGTGTGTCGGTCTGTCTGTGTCGGTATGCATTCAAAGCTCTGTGTTTGGGTATGCGCAAACACACACAATCCATCCATTCACAGCTTTGAGAGTGTGTTGTGAGTCTTTCATGCATTAGAAAGGGCTTAGATAGTTGACGGTGAAACTTGACTGTGGGGGGGGGTACATTTACATACAGGTTTGAGCTCAGGGTTATTATTCACTGCACCCTATGCACCCTATTTAACACCCTACACACCTAGTGTGTGTGTGTTTGTGATTAGAGCCAATTGACTGGTTGCTTATTATTAGACAAGGGCTGTCTTTATATAGTGCTTTCTCTAACAATCAGCTTTTTACTGACCCTAACCCTGCTTCTCACTGACCCTAACCCTGCTTCTCACTGACCCTAACCCTGCTTCTCACTGACCCTAACCCTGCTTCTCACTGACCCTAACCCTGCTTCTCACTGACCCTAACCCTGCTTCTCACTGACCCTAACCCTGCTTCTCACTGACCCTAACCCTGCTTCTCACATGTTCTCTCTCTACCCTTCACACAGTTCTGTACTGTGGTCTGATCTAAGACCTGTTCATATTGCTCACTAGCACCAGGTCTGCACAGTTCCCCAGGTCTGCACAGTTCCCCAGGTCTGCACAGTTCCCCAGGTCTGCACAGTTCCCCAGGTCTGCACAGTTCCCCAGGTCTGCACAGTTCCCCAGGTCTGCACAGTTCCCCAGGTCTGCACAGTTCCCCAGGTCTGCACAGTTCCCCAGGTCTGCACAGTTCCCCAGGTCTGCAGCTAGGTGTCAGTGCCTCATGAAAGGGGGTGTATTTGTTGTGTGAGAGAGAACCCAGGTGGGTGTGTGTGTGTGGGAGGGTAGCCACCACTAGGGGTGCTGTGGCTCTACATTACAGGCTGTGTGAGAGGGAGACAGAGAGGGTGGGGTGAAAGAGAGAGGTTGTAGAACAGCAGATGTCTCAGGAGGATTAGACGGTGTTGGTCCTCAGAGCAGAGGGGGAGGCACAGGACATGATGATGAAAGGGGGGTAGGATGACGGAGTGAGGATGGAAATGCCCTCCTAGAGTGGTAAGGGTATGAAGTAGATCAGCTCTTGTTGCTAAAGGAGGGGCTGTAGTGTGTGTGTGTGTGTGTGTGTGTGTGGTAGAGTAATACCTGTGTGTTCTGCACATAATGATGCCAGGCTGGGGGAGGGGGGTCTATTCTGTCATGCTGATCTCCTGCTATGTCTCTAATGCTGTTACCTTATCAACACAGCTTATCAACACAGCATATGTCCTTAACTCCCGGACATGTGTGTCGGAGCAGGGTAGAGTGTTTCATAGTGACCTTGACCACAGTCCACCACTCAACACCCACTCTCATATTGATTGTTTTAAAGGCTGTATTAATTCAATAAACGTCAGTTTATAAACTATCAGCAAGCTCTTCAAATTGATTTAATGCAAAACAGTTGTAGAAACCTTTTAGAAATGCTAGGACATGGTCAGTAGTGTTCCCTGTTTAATCTGCCTTATTCATTAGACATTCCCAACGCCTGTATGGCTCCGTATCAGGATGCTGAACAGTCCATTAGCCCTCTACTGTCTCTGTCTAGATGCATCCTTTAAGCTGCCGGGTCAGTAAGCTTTATAAAACAGGTCCCAGTTTGTTAACACCCAGAGGCAGTTTCCTCCAGAACGTGTGTTTTTCCTGGATGTCTTTGGGTTTAACACAGGCATGTGATTTGTGGAGTGGGGAGTGGATGGGTGCCAGACGTATTCTCCTTTGGGTAAAAATACAACATGACCATGTTTTCTGCCTGTGCAGTTGTGTGCAGCGGCCACTTGGGTGTGTATGTGAGCTGTGTTGTGGGACTGCTCTCTCTCTCTGTGTGTGACACTTTCTCTGACTTGACAGGCAAGACCAGGGGCCATCTGCCGCTAGGTTTACTGTGCGATTAAACTAGTGTGTTCGGGGGAGGGGCGACAGGGTGAGGGGGAGGGGAACACCTAAACCTTTAACCCCAGCCAGTTCACAGTGATAATAATGACAACCATCTGCCTGAGTACCACTGAATCCTCCCCACACACACATCCCTGGTGAACATTGCAGCTTATTGAGCCTCAGTGTAATAGACGTGTAGACGGTGTGTGTACTACTAGATGTATGTAGCCTGCAGCCTAGGCAGTCTCTAAACTGGGTCAGCGCCCAACTAGGTTAATGTATCTAATGGGTCACCGTGTCCATGTGACTGATGATGTCGCTAAGTCTGTGTGTGTGAGAGAGAACGCTGTCCACTGATCTGTCCTCTGTGTATTATGAGAGAGAACGCTGTCCACTGATCTGTCCTCTGTGTATTATGAGAGAGAACGCTGTCCACTGATCTGTCCTCTGTGTATTATGAGAGAGAACGCTGTCCACTGATCTGTCCTCTGTGTATTATGAGAGAGAACGCTGTCCACTGATCTGTCCTCTGTGTATTATGAGAGAGAACGCTGTCCACTGATCTGTCCTCTGTGTATTATGAGAGAGAACGCTGTCCACTGATCTGTCCTCTGTGTATTATGAGAGAGAACGCTGTCCACTGATCTGTCCTCTGTGTATTATGAGAGAGAACGCTGTCCACTGATCTGTCCTCTGTGTATTATGAGAGAGAACACTGTCCACTGATCTGTCCTCTGTGTATTATGAGAGAGAACGCTGTCCACTGATCTGTCCTCTGTGTATTATGAGAGAGACTAGATGTGGATGTGCGTTTTGTATTGACTCTGTTATAACCCTAGAATTAGACGAGGAACCGTCTTCTAATGGGATAACGGTCAGGGAGTTGGTCAACCCGGGTGGTTCGCCAGTGCTGTGATAAGATATTGAATTGGAAGGAAGAATGTTTGTTAGCCAGACAGTTTTAGAGGAATGATTCCATTTGATTTATTATTAAATGCCAAAATGGCAACATTCCATTGGAACAATGCAGTTAAATCTCAGCCGTACACTGTCTGAAATCAGTTGAAGAGAAGACTTAGATAAGTTGTAAATGTAGCAAGTACTTATATTGTATTATATAATAGCACACAAATATAGACTTCTGTAGTCTGTTTACATATTTTTTTGACTATTTATACAGAATAAAAACCTGTTATTTTTATAATTATATGACAATATTTTAGGTTGACAATAATTCTATTACACAATTTCTGATACATCACACTCCTTTTATTTTCCTGCATAAGTAAAATCCGGATTAATCCTCTACTGCCATTCATTGAAATTAGACTGGTTTGTATTTCTCCCTGACCAATATGGCTGCATGTTCACCCCATTCTGGAACGTTGAGGGTTCATGACATAGCCCCTCTAATAATTGAATAGGATGTCTCTGGTTTATAAGGTTGTGTATGTAATATTGATTGTGTATATGTATGTGTGTACAGAGGGTGATGAGACTGGTATCATGGACGACCTGATGGAGGCGCTGCAGTCTGGTGCTGCATTCAGGAGGAAGAGAGGACCACGACAAGCTGGTAAGAACACACTGTTGCTCTCTCGGTCTCTGTGTCTCTCTGTGTCTCACTTACACACACTTGGGTGGATACACTCTTTCTCACCCTCATGCACAAACACTGATTCTCCCTCAGATGACACTTTCAGTCCCTGCTTGCTCTCCTGTGTGTCTGCCATCTGTTGTGTGGCTGTAGGGCTGGGGCGCGGCACCAGTTTGGGCTCTGCTCCAGGGAACCAGCCAGGGCAGGGAAGTGGCACAGGGAGGGGTCGTGGCAGGCACAGGGAGGGGTCGTGGCAGGCACAGGGAGGGGTCGTGGCAGGCACAGGGAGGGGTCGTGGCAGGCACAGGGAGGGGTCGTGGCAGGCACAGGGAGGGGTCGTGGCAGGCACAGGGAAGGGTCGTGGCAGGCACAGGGAGGGGTCGTGGCAGGTACAGGGAGGGGTCGTGGCAGGCACAGAGAGGGTCGTGGCAGGCACAGAGAGGGTCGTGGCAGGCACAGGGAGGGGTGTGGCAGGCACAGAGAGGGTCGTGGCAGGCACAGAGAGGGGTGTGGCAGGCACAGAGAGGGGTCGTGGCAGGCACAGAGAGGGGTGTGGCAGGCACAGAGAGGGTCGTGGCAGGCACAGAGAGGGTCGTGGCAGGCACAGAGAGGGTCGTGGCAGGCACAGAGAGGGTCGTGGCAGGCACAGAGAGGGTCGTGGCAGGCACAGAGAGGGTCGTGGCAGGCACAGGGAGGGGTGTGGCAGGCACAGGGAGGGGTCGTGGCAGGCACAGGGAGGGGTCGTGGCAGGCACAGGGAGGGGTCGTGGCAGGCACAGGGAGGGGTCGTGGCAGGCACAGGGAGGGGTCGTGGCAGGCACAGGGAGGGGCCGTGGCAGCCACAGGGAGGGGCCGTGGCAGCCACAGGGAGGGGCCGTGGCAGGCACAGGGAGGGGCCGTGGCAGGCACAGGGAGGGGCCGTGGCAGGCACAGGGAGGGGCCGTGGCAGGCACAGGGAGGGGCCGTGGCAGGCACAGGGAGGGGCCGTGGCAGGCACAGGGAGGGGCCGTGGCAGGCACAGGGAGGGGCCGTGGCAGGCACAGGGAGGGGGTAGAAATACACTATAAAATGTGGCTTTACACTGACTTCAATATTAAACCGTGTCAACCCTGGACCTGTCTACAACCACTAGCCTGGGGCTAGCACTAGCAGGGCTGTTCACACTTAGCGTGTCTAAATGATCTGTATTGATTTCCACTCAGATCTGTTCTCCAGCCTCTCTCTCTCTCAGGCCAGACGATACACCACCTACATAATCTGGTTAGATACTCTCTCTGCTGTTTCACTGACCTACTGGCCTATTGAGTTACTCACTTCAGCTGCTAGTGCTAGACACACACACACACACACACACACACACACACACACACACACACTTAAAGCTAGAATCCTTAGTTGCTAAAAAAACAAAACAAAAATGATTTATCCATCATGATTTATGTATACCTAGTGATTCTTCAAGAATATAACTTAGAAATGCCCCATGAGTTTATTCCAACTGTCGTACCCCATCTGAACCCCAAAAATGTGTTTATTTCAACTGTCGTACCCCATCAGAACCCCAAATATGAGCTTGTTTCAACTGTCGTACCCCATCAGAACCCCAAAGATGAGCTTGTTTCAACTGTCGTACCCCGTCAGAACCCCAAATATGAGCTTGTTTCGACTGTCGTACCCCGTCAGAACCCCAAATATGAGCTTGTTTCGACTGTCGTACCCCGTCAGAACCCCAAAGATGAGCTTGTTTCGACTGTCGTACCCCGTCAGAACCCCAAAGATGAGCTTGTTTCGACTGTCGTACCCCGTCAGAACCCCAAAGAGGAGCTTGTTTCGACTGTCGTACCCCGTCAGAACCCCAAAGATGAGCTTGTTTCGACTGTCGTACCCCGTCAGAACCCCAAAGATGAGCTTGTTTCGACTGTCGTACCCCGTCAGAACCCCAAAGATGAGCTTGTTTCGACTGTCGTACCCCGTCAGAACCCCAAAGAGGAGCTTGTTTCGACTGTCGTACCCCGTCAGAACCCCAAAGATGAGCTTGTTTCGACTGTCGTACCCCGTCAGAACCCCAAAGATGAGCTTGTTTCGACTGTCGTACCCCGTCAGAACCCCAAAGATGAGCTTGTTTCGACTGTCGTACCCCGTCAGAACCCCAAAGATGAGCTTGTTTCGACTGTCGTACCCCGTCAGAACCCCAAAGAGGAGCTTGTTTCGACTGTCGTACCCCGTCAGAACCCCAAAGAGGAGCTTGTTTCGACTGTCGTACCCCGTCAGAACCCCAAAGAGGAGCTTGTTTCGACTGTCGTACCCCGTCAGAACCCCAAAGAGGAGCTTGTTTCGACTGTCGTACCCCGTCAGAACCCCAAAGAGGAGCTTGTTTCGACTGTCGTACCCCGTCAGAACCCCAAAGAGGAGCTTGTTTCGACTGTCGTACCCCGTCAGAACCCCAAAGAGGAGCTTGTTTCGACTGTCGTACCCCGTCAGAACCCCAAAGAGGAGCTTGTTTCGACTGTCGTACCCCGTCAGAACCCCAAAGAGGAGCTTGTTTCGACTGTCGTACCCCGTCAGAACCCCAAAGAGGAGCTTGTTTCGACTGTCGTACCCCGTCAGAACCCCAAAGATGAGCTTGTTTCGACTGTCGTACCCCGTCAGAACCCCAAAGATGAGCTTGTTTCGACTGTCGTACCCCGTCAGAACCCCAAAGATGAGATTGTTTCGACTGTCGTACCCCGTCAGAACCCCAAAGATGAGCTTGTTTCGACTGTCGTACCCCGTCAGAACCCCAAAGATGAGCTTGTTTCGACTGTCGTACCCCGTCAGAACCCCAAAGAGGAGCTTGTTTCGACTGTCGTACCCCGTCAGAACCCCAAAGAGGAGCTTGTTTCGACTGTCGTACCCCGTCAGAACCCCAAAGAGGAGCTTGTTTCGACTGTCGTACCCCGTCAGAACCCCAAAGAGGAGCTTGTTTCGACTGTCGTACCCCGTCAGAACCCCAAAGAGGAGCTTGTTTCGACTGTCGTACCCCGTCAGAACCCCAAAGATGAGCTTGTTTCGACTGTCGTACCCCGTCAGAACCCCAAAGATGAGCTTGTTTCGACTGTCATACCCCGTCAGAACCCCAAATATGAGCTTGTTTTACTCCAATGTTTGTAAACAATGTAAATGTACACACACTGTATAACCTCAAAACATGGTTACGACTATCATTTTGATATCATGGATGGTCAGTCCTTGCATCCCATAGCTCTATGAATTTGAATGGTTACATATCTCCAGGCCCATTCCTCAGCTCTTTACTGAAACATGTGCAGTCCATGAGGAGAAGATGCACTGCAGTACTTAATGCAGCTGGTGGCCACACCAGATACTGACTTACTTTTCATTATGACCCCCCCCTTTGTTCACATTACTCCATGTCTGTTAGTCACATGTCTGTGGAACTTGATCAGTTTATGTCTCAGTTGTTGAATCTTATGTTCATACAAATATTATACAAATACGTTAAGTTTACTGAAAATAAACGCAGTTGACAGTGAGAGGACGTTTGTTGCTTTGCTGAGTTTCAATGTATTTAAGACCAGTTTATTTTTAATTATCCATTCTCCTTGCTAAGAGTTTGTGAGCGCACTGGCTGTAGGTGCTGATGTGTAGTGTGTGCAATCATCAGCATACGTAGTAATTTTAGCTATGTAAGTGGCACATCTTTTGTAAAAATAGAGAAGAGTAACGGCCCAAGGACACTGCCCTGAGGGACACCGTAGTGCACATCTGATGTCAGAGATGCTTCCATTAAAGAACACTATTGAATAAGTAACTCTCCAACCATGCAATGGGAGGTGATGTAAAGCCATAACAAGTTTGTTTTTTAAATGACAAATTTATGATCAATAACATCAAAGGCTGCACTGAAATCTAACAATACAGCTCCAATTATCTTATTAGCCAATCATCTGAGTCAGTGCAGTACAAGTTGAGTGCCCTTCCCTATATGCATGCTGAAAGTCAGTAGTTAACTTGTTCTCTGAAAAATTGCATTGTATATATTTATAACCTCATTCTCTCCATCAGTTTACTAAGAACAGGCAGCAAACTGATTGGGTGGCTGTTAGAGCCAGAAAGGGCTGCTTTACTGTTTTTAGGTAGTGGAATTACTTTAGCTTCCTTCCACACCTGTGGACACACTCTCCTTTTAGGTTTTGGTTAAAGACATGTCAATACAGTCTGCTACCATTCTCTATAGTTTCTCATCTAGGTTGTCTATACCTTATCATTATTGATGGATAACAACAATTTTGCCGTCTCTTCCACGTTATTCCGTCTCTTCTTCGTTATTAAATCTGCAATACACTAATATGATGGTTCACTGTTCAATGTTGTTTCACTTCTCAGTTTGTCCACTTTACCTAATTCATCAGGAAGGAGAGAAGAGAGGGGGGAGTGTGATGTTTATTAACATGTAACAGATATCAGGAAGGAGAGAAGAGAGGGGGGAGTGGGTAACCCCACCCCTCTTAATGGGATACTGATGTGGACTGGTGTACTGGAGTGGATATTACATTTTAGAATATCTATATGTCAAAGAGTGTTCTCTCTCCCTCTGTCTCTCTCTCCCTTCTGTCTCTCTCTCTCTCTCTCCCTTCCCTCTCTCTCTCTCTCCCTTCTGTCTCTCTCTCTCCCTTCGGTCTCTCGCTCTCCCTTCGGTCTCTCTCTCTCCCTTCGGTCTCTCTCTCTCCCTTCGGTCTCTCTCTCCCTTCGGTCTCTCTCTCTCTCTCTCTCCCTTTGGTCTCTCTCTCTCTCTCTCTCCCTTTGGTCTCTCTCTCTCTCTCTCTCCCTTTGGTCTCTCTCTCTCTCTCTCTCCCTTTGGTCTCTCTCTCTCTCTCCCTTTGGTCTCTCTCTCTCTCTCCCTTTGGTCTCTCTCTCTCTCTCCCTTTGGTCTCTCTCTCTCTCTCCCTTTGGTCTCTCTCTCTCTCTCCCTTCGGTCTCTCTCTCTCCCTTTGGTCTCTCTCTCTCTCCCTTTGGTCTCTCTCTCTCCCTTCGGTCTCTCTCTCTCCCTTCGGTCTCTCTCTCTCCCTTCGGTCTCTCTCTCTCCCTTTGGTCTCCCTCTCTCCCTTTGGTCTCCCTCTCTTTCGGGCAGGTCTGTGTTTTATGAGTGTGGAGGTTGTTGGGCTCAGTGATCTGTGGAGAGGTCTTCTGGGGTCCTCTAACTCTGGTGTAATACTGGGGTTGAAATACATGCTCTACTTGGCCAGAAGTATGAACATCGTTTGTCCTCGGTTGCAACAGTCACTACTGAGTTCCAAACTGCCTCTGGAAGCAACGTCAGCACAATAACTGTTCGTTGGGAGATTCATGAAATGGGTTTCCATGGCCAAGCAGCCGCATACAAGCCTAAGATCACCATGTGCAGTTCTAACTGTTTGATGGAGTGGTGTAAAGCTTGTTTTTCCTGGTTATGACTAGGACCCTTAGTTACAGTGAAGGGGTATCTTAATGCTACAGCATACAATGACATTCTAGACAATTCTGTGCTTCCAACTTTGTGGCAACAGTTTGGAGAAGTGAGGTCCATACAGAAATGGTTTGTCGAGAACTTGACTGGCCTCCACAGAGCCCTGACCTCAACCCCTTGAACACCTTTGGGATGACTTGGAATGCCGGCCTAATCTCTGTCTCTGTCTCTGTCTCTCTCTCTGTCTGTCTCTCTCTCTCTGTCTGTCTCTCTCTCTCTGTCTGTCTCTCTGTCTCTCTGTCTCTCAATTCAATTGACTTTATTGACATGGTAGGTTTGTTATTACTTACATTGTCAAAGTATACATATCGAAAAATAAAAATCAAATATATATGTATACAGTATATATACAAAATATATATATATTTATATATAAATAAATGGTGGGACCAACAGCAATAATAACAGTAGTAGTGGACATGGGATTACCATTAACAACAACTACAACAACAATATTAATCAGAACAACAATAAATTAAAGCAACAGTAGTAGACCAGTGTCAATATGACTTGAGAAGACATATGACCTGGTATGAAAGACAAAACAAAACTAAGCTAAATGGGAAATATTATCAATATTACTTTGCATTTTTCACTGGCTGTCCCTCAGGTTGTGGCAGGAGGACACATATTTGGCTGCCAAAACTGCACATTTTGGCTTTTCACCCAATAAATATTTGATTTTTTCTTCATCTTTTATAGTTTCAAATTCTTTGTATTGAATTATAATTTTGGGAAAGCAATATGCTCTTAGGTCTGAGTATTTGTCACAGTGTAGTAGGAAATGCACCTCTGTCTCTACCTCTCCTCTGGAGCAGAGTGAGCACAGCCTGTCCTCTCTGGGCAGCCAGGTTTGTCTGTGACGACCGGTCTCTATAGCCAGACTGTGCTCACTGAGTCTGTACCTAGTCAATGTTTTCCTCAGTTTTCTATCAGTCACAGTGGTCAGATAGTCTGCCACCATGTACTGTCAGTTTAGAGACAAATAGCATTGAAGTTTACTTTGATTTTTTGTGGTGTCTTTCCAATAGGTTATATATTTTTCTTTTTGTTTTGTGATGATTTGGTTGGGCCAGATTTTCTGAGGGCTGTCCCGAGGCTCTATGGGGTTGGTTTGGGTTGGTGAACTGAGCCTCAGAACCAGCTGGCTGAGGGGACTCTTCTCTGGTTTCATCTCTTGACATTGTAGAGCTGTGTGATGGAATGTTTTAGGGTCACTTGTTTTTAGATGGTTGTAAAATTTTATGGCTCTTTTTTCTATTCGAATGAGGAGGGGGTATTGGCCCAATTCTGCCCTACATGCGTTATTTGGAGTTTTTCTTTGTACTTGCAATACAGTCTTGCAAAACTCTGCATGCAATATTTCAGTTGGATGTTTGTCCCATTTAGTGAATTCATTATTAGAGAGTGGACCCCATACTTCACTGCCATATAGAGCAATTGGTTCTATAACTGATTGAAAAATTTTGAGCCAGATTCTAATTGGAATTTCAATTTTGATGTTCCTTTTAATGGCATAGAATGCTCTTCTTGCTTTGTCTCTCAGCTCATTCACAGCCATGTGAAAGCTACCTGTGTTGCTCATATTTAGTCCTAGATATGTGTAGTTTTTGGTGTGTTCTAATAGAACTGTGTCCAAATAGAATTTATATTTGTCATCCTTATTTCCCGACCTTTTTTGGAATATCATTATATTTGTTTTTTTTAGGTTAACGGTCAGAGCCCAGGTCTGACAGAACCTCTCTCTCTGTCTGTCTGTCTGTCTCTCTCTCTCTCTGTCTCTCTCTGTCTCTGTCTCTGTCTCTCAATTCAATTCAATTCAATTTGCTTTATTGGCATGACGTAACAATGTACATATTGCCAAAGCTTATTTACAATATAAAAATGAGAATCAAAATGGTCAACGGGACAACAGTAACAACAATAACTAAGTGTCAAAATAACCATACATTCAACAATAACAATAAACATACAGTAGAGTACTGGGGGCAGGTTGATTGGTCTGTCAGACACTGTCCCTCAACTTATGGCAGGCAGCAATGTAGTGCGCTGCCAACCCACAGCTCTCTGCGTCCTCCCCCAACAGGACGGGTAGCCTATCCTCATCAGAGAGGTCTTTGAAACCTTGAATAAGAGTTTCAAATTTGGGGAAATGACACTCTCTAATTGTTTTATATTTTTGACATTTTGTCAGGAAATGCAGCTCCGTCTCAGGTTCTGCTGTTGTGCAGTGGTTGCACAGCCTTTCCTCTACAGGGAGCCAGGTTTTCCTGTGTCTACCCTTCTCAATGGCAAGGCTGTGCTCACTGAGCCTGTACTTTGTCAAGGTTTTTCTAAGGTTTTGATCAGTAACCATAGTCAAATAGTTAGCCACGGTGTACTGTCGATTTAGGGCCAGATAGCACTGCATTTTGCTCTGTGCTTGTGCTTGTGTTTCCCAATAAGCAATGTAGTTTTGTTTTGACTGTGTTGTAATTTGGTTTATTCTGATTGATTGGATGTTCTGGTCCTGAGGCTTCAGTGTGTTAGTAGAACAGGTTTGTGAACTCAGCCCCAGGACCAGCTGGATGAGGGGACTCTTTTCTTTGCTCAGCTCTTGGTATTGCAGGGCTTGGTAGTGATATGAGAGGGGGTCACTGTATTTTAGATGTTTCCAAAACTTAATTGCTATTTTTTGAGTTTTTATTATTAGTGGATATTTGCCTAATTCTGCCCTGCATGCATTGTTTGTAGTTTTCCTCTGGACATGTAGGAGAATCTTACAGAACTCTGCATGCAGGGTTTCAATGGGATGTTTGTCCCATTTGATGAAATCTTGTTTTGCAAGTGGACCCCACACCTCGCTGCCATAAAGTGCAATTGGTTCAATGACATATTCAATTAGTTTTAGACAAATTTTAATAGGTATTTCAATTTAAATTTGCTTTTTATTTGCGTAGAATGCCCTGCGTGCTTTCTCTCTCAGTTCATTCACTGCCTCATTAAGGTGTCCAGTTGAGCTTATTTTTAAACCTAAGTAATTGTAGTGTGTGCAGTACTCTATATATTTTGTACCAATTGAGAACTTTGGTCTAATTCCCTGAGATCTGGATCTTCTCTGGAAAATCATTATTTTAGTCTTTTTGGGGTTTACTGCCAGGGCCCAGGTCTGGCAGTACTGCTCTAGCAGATCCAGGCTCTGCTGTAGGCCATGTGCTGTGGGTGACAACAGGCATAGGTCATCTGCGAAGAGTAGGCATTTAACCTCTGAATTATGGAGACTAACACCAGGGGCTGAGGATTTTTCTAGAATAGTGGCCAATTCGTTGATGTAAATATTGAAGAGTGCAGGGCTCAGATTACAACCCTGACGAAGGCCCCGCCCCTGGTTAAAGAATTCTGTTATTTTCTTGCCAATTTTAATGCTGCACGTATTGCCAGTATACATTGATTTAATTATGTCATGTGTTTTACCCCCTACACCACTTTCAATAACTTTGTAGAACAGTCCTGTATGCCAAATAGAATCAAATGCTTTTTGGAAGTCGATAAAGCAAGCGTATATTTTGGTATTATTATTTATTATTATTATTATTTTACTCAAGACATTGTGCTTATTAAGGAAGTTTAGAACTCTTACATTTATAATACTACAGAAAACCTTCCCCAGGTTACTGTTCACACAAATGCCTCTGTAATTGTTAGGGTCAAATTTGTCTCCGTTTTTAAAGATTGGGGTTATGAGTCCTTGATTCCAGATGTCAGGGAAATAACCTACACTCAGGATCAAATTAAACAGTTTTAATATAGCCAATTGAAATTTTGCACTAGTGAGTTTGAGCATCTCATTTAGGATGCCATCAGGTCCGCATGCCTTTTTAAATTTGAGAGCCTGAAGTTTCTTATAGAGCTCCTGGTCAGTAATTGGGGAGTCCAGTGGATTTTGGTTGTCCTTTATAGCTTTTTCTAATCCATTCAACTTCTCATGAATTTGGCGTTGTTCTGCGTCTGTGTCAATTTGAACGGTGTTGTAGAGTGTTTTAAAATGGGTTGTCCATATGTCACCATTTTGAATCGCTAATTCCTCTTGTTTAGAATTTTTTTTTTTTTTCCAATTTTGCCAGAAGTTGTTTGTGTTTATGGACTCCTCAATTAGCGTCAGCTGCTTTCTGTTGTACTGTGCTTTTTTGGTTCTGAGTGTACGTTTATAGAGTTTTAAAGTCTCACAGTAATGAAGGCGTAATTCACCATTATTTGGGTCTCTGTGCTTTTGGTTGGATAGTGTTCTAATTTTTTTCCTTATAATTTTACAATCTGCATCAAACCAGTTGTCATCTGTGATCTTTTTTGTTTTGTTTTTTATCAATTTCAATTGTGCTTCTTTTGCCGTTTGCCTGAATATATAGTTGATGTTTTGTACTGCTAGATTGATGCCTTCTTTACTGTGAGTGAATGTGGTATCCAGAAAGTTATCTAAGAGTGTTTGGATATTTTGGTTCCAGGTTGCTTTCTGGTATTCTTCTGTGCTGTTTTGGGCCCATCTGTATGAATTTCTGATGTTGTACAGCTTACTGGGCTGTGAATGTGTGGTTGTTTCCATGTCTGTTCTTTTGAGGAACAACGTCATTTGGCTGTGATCAGACAGAGGTGTTAGTGGCATGACAGTGAATGAGCTGAGAGAGAAAGGGTCAATGTCTGTGATCATATAGTCTACTGTACTGTGGCCAAGAGGTGAGCAGTAGGTGAATCTCCCCAAAGAGTCCCCCCGTAACCTACCATTGACAAAGTACAGACCCAGGCTTCTACAGAGCTGCAACAGATCCCTTCCGTTTTTGTTGACGGTGCTGTCACTGTTGTTTCTATGGGGGAGATTAAGGCAGTTAGAAACAGTATGGCCTGTAATAAAGCTGTCCCCTCGTGTGCTCGTTAGATCAGGTAGTGTTCCTGTGCGCGCATTTGTGTCCCCACAGATGAGCACATTTCCCTGGGCCTGGAAATGGCACGTCTCTTCCTCAAGGGTGGGGAAGATCTCCTCTGAGTAATATGGGGATTCTGAGGGGGGGATATAAATTGCGCAAAGGAACACATCTTTTTCTGTCAGTACAAGTTCTTTTTTCAGTTTTAACCAAATGTGATATTTGCCAATTTTGAGGGGGTCAATTAGATGTTGTAGTTCGGATTTGTACCAAATGATCAGTCCTCCAGAGTCTCTGCCTCTATTGACAGAGCTGTGTTTCTGTGACGGCACAATTACCTCTCTGTAACCTGTGGGACAGTGAGTGACAATGTCAGCCTTGCACCATGTCTCCTGCAGAATGATGACATCAACTTCTTTAAGGTTTTTGTTGAACTCCAGTGCTAAACTTTTCAGTCCAAAGGTTGATGAGTTTAGGCCCTGAATGTTCCACATGCTAACTGATAGCGATTTCATGTTACAAAAGAAAGAATAGCAGTCAGAAATACTGTGACTACTAACTATTAAGTTGTTAAGAGCGAGATAAACAGGATAACAGCTAACATTCTTTCTGTTATATATATAAACATTCCTATTCATTGAACAAGTACATTTGAGTACAATAGGTGTGGGTGTGTGTGTGTGTGTGTGTGTGTGTGTGTGTGTGTGTGTGTGTGTGTGTGTGTGTGTGTGTGTGTGTGTGTGTGTGTGTGTGTGTGTGTGTGTGTGTGTGTGCATGCGTCCGTGTGTGTTTAGTGCAGATGTATTGGAGGAGCTGTTTAATCTCACTTAATCCTACAGGGTTCTCCTGTCCTCTGACGACCTCTGCGTAGCTGCGCTGGTCCTGCTGTTGGGCCCTGTGGAGTGGAGGGGGGCCAGGTCTGGGCCGTGGGGCTTCCTCTCTGGTCTGGTAGGGGTGGTGGTCTGATGCGGGGGAGTAGGCTGGGCCCGGTCCGGTCTGGCTAAGCCGATGGAAGTGGTGATGGTCTGGTGGTGGGTGGGGCCTGTGGGGTGCACTGGGTCTGGTGTGGCGTTGAAGGGGCCTGGGGCTCCTTGTTGGTGCAGTGGTCTGGTAGGGGTCTCTGGGTGGTCCTCTGTCCAATACGGCATGAGGTGTTTGTCTACCAAGTGCCACGTCCTTTAGAGACTTGGTAAACATCCCTAATGTCTGTTTCCTCAGATGGGAGTGGTCGTGCAGATGCTCTGGGGTGATTGTTGGGTGGTGAGCAACGTGTACGTTCGGGAGTAGGCCACACCCTCTGGTGATGTCAGCGTTGACTTTCTGAATGGTACGGGGATGAAAGTCTTTGCGGGGCAGCAGAGTGGAGATGGTGATGTGGGAGTTGGGGAACCGCTCAGAGGCCCTCTCTGCTACTCTGTTGACCAGGCTGCCTACTCTCTCCTGCTCCTCTCGCAGGTTGTTGGTGCCGGTGTGAATAATAATGTTGCCTGGTGTGCCTAAGTCAGGCTGGGACAGGATGTGGAGTGCATCCTGTGTTTTTGGGCACCATATTTTGCGCACCTTGTGTTGTGGGAAGAGTTTATCTTCTTGGAGGAATTTCCCATTTGAGTCAATGGGGATGGCCACCTTAGTGGGTTTTACCAGATTAGTGCGTTTACGGTCTGGGGCTGGAGTACACAGGGCCTGTGTACATGGAGGGGCGTGTGGGGGTGTGTCGGGGGGGGGGCAGAGAGCTTCTCTCTGTAGTAGGTGTTTCCATGTGAGCGTTCTTGTTGACTGGGGGTGTGGGTAAAGTGTTGTCGGTATGGGGGGGGTTGTGGGTAAAGGTGGGTCAGTGGGGGTGTTAGGGGTGGTGGGGTTGTTAGGGGTGGTGGGGGGCTGCAGCTTCTCTCTAGGAGTCTCTACAGTCTGCTCTCTGTGCTGCAGCACCCTCTTGATGCCAGACAACTCCTTTGCCATCTCCTCCTTTACCTGCACCAGCTCTCTCCTCATGGTGGCCTTTACCTCCCCAAGCGCTGTGGTAAGGCTCTCTCTCTCAGCTCCTGGACAGAGTTCTTCAGCTGGGTCCTGCACTGGTTGATCTGGTCCTGTAGAAGCTCTGTGTCTGGGCTGGTGGTGGTGTAGCTGGGGGGCTGCTCCTTCAGCTCAGTAACCCATACTTCTAACAGAGCCAGCCTATCTCTCAGCAGGCTGGTGGTGGTGTAGCTGGGTGGCTCCTCCTTCAGCTCAGTAACCCATACCTCTATCACAGCCAGCCTGTCTCTCAACAGGCTGATGGTAGTGTGGTCTTGGCTCTGGTGGTTGTAGGCAGGTAGGGGGGAGGATGGTCCTGCTGTTGGGGTGCCTGAGGTGAGGGGAGAGGTCGTGGTGCTGTCCTTTTCTTTGTTGCTTTCCGCTGTCTTCGTTAGGGTGGGGAAGTCCTGCACAACAGAGCTGAGTGCAGCCTCACTGCCCTGGACCATGACAGTGCCGTTCTGATACATATTTACCGTCAGAAACCTGTTTTCCTGGTCCTTATCGCTGTCCTCAAAAATGTGGATTTGCCTTCCCTTGCAGATGCCTTTCTTTGTTGTATAGCTGAAATGCCTGGTTACAGCTGCATGCCAGGCAGTAGTGTGGTCTGTGTAAAATAACAGGTTTGTAACAGTCCTGTTTTGTGAGCAGTCGGCAAACAAAGTTTCTGGGTTCTCCCTCAGAATTCTGTGTTTAAAATTGATTCTTCCTTTCTCTGATTTTGATTTCTGCTGGGTATTCAAAAAAAAGTGGGGAAAGTCTCTCAGTTTCTGTCGCTGCTAACGCTGCTAGCGCTGCCTCAGTGGCCATGTTGCTATGGTTACCACCAGTAAACAGTTAGATCTAGACGGTAAGCTAGCTGACCGATTTGAATTTGGCTAGCTACCACGATGAAGATTGGTCTTTTAACTCACTCTCTCTCAATCTTTTCCTCCTGTGTTGATCTTCAGTTGTACAATTTGATTACATATACATTTTTGCTAATTGAATCGTGTCAATCTCGCTCTTAACAACCAAAAAGTCTCTCTCTCTCTCTCTCTCTCTGTCTCTCTCTGTCTCTCTCTCCCTGTCTCTCTCTCTCCCTCTCTCTCCCTGTCTCTCTATCCCTGTCTCTGTCTCTCTATCCCTGTCTCTCTATCCCTGTCTCTGTCTCTCTATCCCTGTCTCTGTCTCTCTATCCCTGTCTCTCTCTCCCTGTCTCTCTCTCTCCCTGTCTCTGTCTCTCTCTCTGTCTCTCTCTGTCTCTCTCTCTCTCTGTCTCTCTCTCTCTGTCTCTCTCTCTATGTCTCTCTCTCTCTCTCTCTCTCTCTCTCTCTGTCTCTCTCTCTGTCTCTCTGTCTCTCTGTCTCTCTCTGTCTCTCTGTCTCTCTGTCTCTCTGTCTCTCTCTGTCTCTCTCTGTCTCTCTCTGTCTGTCTGTCTCTCTCTGTCTGTCTCTCTCTCTGTGTCGCTCTCTCTCTCTGTGTCTCTCTTTCTCTGTGTCTCTCTCTCTCTCTGTGTCTCTCTCTCTGTCTCTCTCTGTCTCTCTCTCTGTCTCTCTCTCTGTCTCTATCTCTCTGTCTCTCTCTGTCTCTCTCTCTCTCTGTCTCTCTCTGTCTCTCTCTGTCTCTCTCTCTCTCTGTCTCTCTCTCCCTGTCTCTCTCTCCCTGTCTCTCTCTCCCTGTCTCTGTCTCTCTATCCCCATCTCTGTCTCTCTATCACTGTCTCTCTATCCCTGTCTCTCTCTCCCTGTCTGTCTCTCTCTCCCTGTCTCTGTCTCTCTCTCCCTGTCTCTGTCTCTCTCTCTCCCTGTCTCTGTCTCTCTCTCTCCCTGTCTCTCTGTCTCTCTCTCCCTGTCTCTCTCTCCCTGTCAATTCAATTCAATTGACTTTATTGACATGGCAAGTTCATTATTACTTACATTGTCAAAGTATACATATCGAAAAATAAAAATAAAATATATATGTATATATATATACAAAATATATATATATATTTATATATAAATAAATGGTGGGACCAACAGCAATAATAACAGTAGTAGTGGACATGGGATTACCATTAACAACAACTACAACAACAATATTAATATTAATATTAATCAGAATAACAATAAATTAAAGCAACAGTAGTAGATCAGTGTCAATATGACTTGAAGACATCCCTGTCTCTGTCTGTCTCTCCCTGTCTCTCTCTCTGTGTCTCTCTCTGTCTCTCTCTCTCTCTGTCTCTATCTGTCTCTCGCTCTGTCTCTCTCTCTGTTGCTCTCTCTCTCTCTCTCTCGCTGTCTGTCTCTGTCTCTCTCTCTCTGTCCCGCTGTCTGTCTCGCTGTCTGTCTGTCTCTGTCTCTCTCTCCCTGTAGCTCTCTCTCTGTCTGTCTCTCTCTCTCTGTGTCTCTCTCTGTCTCCCCCCCCCCCCCCTTCCATAGTTCATGTTTTCCATGTATAATGTGTTGGTTAGTTGTGGTTTATTCAGGCCAATTAGAGCTTTGTTTATGTCTAATTTTCCAGTCAGCCACATGGTTCTCCCCTGGTCTCATTCGTTTGGATGCGATTGGGTTGGTGTGTGTGTTCAATGACTCAGAGGTCGTCTTATAGTGGGCTGGACGAGAGGGAGAGACATCCGGGTCCTAATACAGCCATTTAAGATGGCTGACATTCTGACTAGCAACCCCCCCATACCTTATATTTTACTGTGTTGTTATTATGCCGGCAGTTTCTCGCTCACATCCCTCTGTTCTTCCATACTGTTAGATTCCACACACACAGAGTTCCAGCCTCATGCTGAGTGGTGTCAGGGCCTTCCATACTGTTAGATTCCACACACACAGAGTTCATGCTGAGTGGTGTCAGGGCCTTCCATACTGTTAGATTCCACACACACAGAGTTCATGCTGATTGGTGTCAGGGCTGTCTGTTTCCAACGAGAGCCACGAGGTTGAGAGGAGAGACTGACCTCTAACCCCTGACCTGTGACTCAGTAGCTCTGTCTTCCTGGTTGTCTCTAGGGGAGAGGGGCGACAGCTGCCCTCACTCTGTCTACACTGCTCTTTTTAAGCAAGGCCCTCACACATACTGCATACCAACATACACACACTGCATACCAACATACACACACTGCATACCAACATACACACACTGCATACCAACATACACACACTGCATACCAACAGACACACACTGCATACCAACAGACACACACTGCATACCAACAGACGCACACTGCATACCAACTTACGCACACTGCATACCAACATACACACACTGCTACAGTAGTAGTGGACATGGGATTACCATTAACAACAACTACAACAACAATATTAATATTAATATTAATCAGAATAACAATAAATTAAAGCAACAGTAGTAAATATTAAATAGCAGCTTCTGTAACAGACAATTACTGAGAAGAACATAAACAGTCATCACAAAGACACCAACAGGTGATGTGTATGAACATGTTGAGGTCTAACGACACAAAATATACAAAAGTATGTGGACACCCCTTCAAATTAGTAGATTCAGCTCATTTCAGCCACACCCGTTGCTGACGTGTATAAAAATGCTGCTGTCTGCTGCTCCAGCTGGGAGCTTCTATAACCAGACACACTGTCTGCTGCTCCAGCTGGGAGCTGCTATTTTTATTTATTTATTTTTTTACCTTTATTTAACTAGGCAAGTCAGTTAAGAACAAATTCTTATTTTCAATGACGGCCTAGGAACAGTGGGTTAACTGCCTGTTCAGGGGCAGAACGACAGATTTGTACCTTGTCAGCTCGGGGATTTGAACTTGCAACCTTCCGGTTACTAGTCCAACGCTCTAACCACTAGGTTACCCTGCCGCCCTATAACCAGACACACTGTCTGCTGCTCCAGCTGGGAGCTGCTATAACCAGACACACTGTCTGCTGCTCCTCTCAACACAGATACATGACTATAGACCTCTCCCTCTACACAGACACATGACTATAGACCTCTCCCTCTACACAGACACATGACTATAGACCTCTCCCTCTACACAGACACATGACTATAGACCTCTCCCTCTATACAGACACATGACTATAGACCTCTACACAGACACATGACTATAGACCTCTACACAGACACATGACTATAGACCTCTACACAGACACATGACTATAGACCTCTACACAGACACATGACTATAGACCTCTACACAGACACATGACTATAGACCTCTACACAGACACATGACTATAGACCTCTACACAGACACATGACTATAGACCTCTACACAGACACATGACTATAGACCTCTACACAGACACATGACTATAGACCTCTACACAGACACATGACTATAGACCTCTACACAGACACATGACTATAGACCTCTACACAGACACAAACATGAAACCTCTCACTGGCACAATAAGTGACTTTCCTCATCTGTTAGTAATTATGAAGACTCCCATATTGTGTAATGTGTCGCAGATGATCTTTAAACCCCCTGTGTCCCCATCTCCCCTCTCACGCACACACACACACACTCACTCAGGCACACACTCTCTCTCTCTCTCTCTCACACACACACACACACACACACACACACACACACACACACACACACACACTCACACACAGAGTTATAAACAAATTGAACACAGGCAGCATGTTTTTGAGGCATTGTGCTGGGTTCTTGTCTAGACATCTCATTTCCTGGTGGGAAGAGGACTCTTCAGTCCCAGAGCCAAACTCCCCTCTCAGCTCTGACTGGAGAACCAGTTACTCTAGCACCAGGAGCTAGTTACGATAGCAGTTTAGGTTACGATCAACACAGATGGGCTTTGTCCTGATCAGTCAGGAATTGATCTGCTCTTCTAACCAACATCATCCTCAATATCGTTCTAAACTGAAATTGACTAACCCCCAAACCAGTGTCCTCTCCCTGATTCGCCGACTCCCAAACCAGTGTCCTCTCCCTGATTCGCCGACCCCCAAACCAGTGTCCTCTCCCTGATTCTCCGACCCCCAAACCAGTGTCCTCTCCCTGATTCTCCGACCCCCAAACCAGTGTCCTCTCCCAGATTCTCCGACCCCCAAACCAGTGTCCTCTCCCAGATTCTCCGACCCCCAAACCAGTGTCCTCTCCCAGATTCTCCGACCCCCAAACCAGTGTCCTCTCCCAGATTCTCCGACCCCCAAACCAGTGTCCTCTCCCAGATTCTCCGACCCCCAAACCAGTGTCCTCTTCCAGATTCTCCGACCCCCAAACCAGTGTCCTCTCCCAGATTCTCCGACCCCCAAACCAGTGTCCTCTCCCAGATTCTCCGACCCCCAAACCAGTGTCCTCTCCCAGATTCTCCGACCCCCAAACCAGTGTCCTCTCCCAGATTCTCCGACCCCCAAACCAGTGTCCTCTCCCAGATTCTCCGACCCCCAAACCAGTGTCCTCTCCCTGATTCTCCGACCCCCAAACCAGTGTCCTCTCCCTGATTCTCCGACCCCCAAACCAGTGTCCTCTCCCTGATTCTCCGACCCCCAAACCAGTGTCCTCTCCCTGATTCTCCGACCCCCAAACCAGTGTCCTCTCCCTGATTCTCCGACCCCCAAACGAGTGTCCTCTCCCTGATTCTCTGATTAGTGGTTTAGTCTTTATTCTGAATCCTCTATTTACAGTTGTAGACCTCTCTCTCCCTAGCTCACTGTGGTTCTAGTCATCAACCCCTTTCTTTCCTCTTTCTGTTCTCTCCTGGGGGAGAGTGGCGTGGAGGACTGGCGCAGAATTGACAGCCTTTGAAATTTCTTCTCATGTTGGGTTTCTGGGCCTGGCTCTGATCTGTACCTCTCTCACTCTATCAGGGTCATTTGCATAATGTCTAATTAGTGTGTGTGACTGTGAAATCTCTCTTCTGAACACCCTGGCCTGGATGCTAATTTAAAGCCCTGGCTGCCTGTTTTCGTCAGCATTGATGACGTTCTGTGAAGCCGAGTATTGATCAAGTGAAATGGACTGAATTACATAACCGCTAATGTATCTCTCCATCTTCCTCTGACTGATCCCTCTCTCCTCCTCTTCCTCCCCAGACTCAGTGCTGTCCCTGTCATAGCTAGTGCTGGAGACCTGCTTGTGTGTGTGTGTGTGTGTGTGTGTGTGTGTGTGTGTTTGCTAGCTACCAGGTCAACACCAGAATACAATACTGCATCTCACTGACTGCTCTAAACTCACACATACACACACACACCTACATCCAACTGTGTGTGTTCTCAGTCACATTGTGTGTGTGTGTGTGATACAAACACACAGTTCTTTTGCAGCAGGTCTTGAGGGATAATTGCACTCATTTCTCAGACACACACACAATCCCCGTCTGATCTATATAATTCAACATGGCCGCTGCGGCACAGCTGTCCACCCACACAGGAGAATAGAGAGAAGGGGAGGGATGGAGGGATAAAGCAGGTTTGCTGAGATAAAACAAGTAGAATGATAAAAATGACATAATGTCAGCAGGGCTTAATTTCTCACCCTCTCTCCCCTTTCTCTCATCTTCCTACTACATGTATCATCCCTCTACATTTCTCTGTGTCAGCAGGATCATGCAGAGCGGTAGTAATCTGACACATAGTGAAGGCTTCGGTATGCACACAGACTAATTCTCACTCACATTAACACCACTGCTGTGTACGTGTGTGTACACGTTTACTATACTTGTGAGTACCAAAAGTCCTGGCAAGAATTAAAGCAACTAAAATTCAGAGAAGTGAGGATATTTTGCCAGTCCTCACTTGTAAAATGGCTATTTTAGGCTTACGGAATAGTTTTATGGTTAGGGTTTAGGGAATAAAGGATTCTGAATGGGAATCAATTGTTGGTCCCAAAAAAAGTCCTCAGTTCTAGTAAGACAAACAGTTGAAGTCAGAAGTTTACATACATTTATGTTGGAGTCATTAAAACTCGTTTTTCAACCACGCCAAAACTATAGTTTGTTAACAAGAAATTTGTGGAAAGTCGGTTAGGACATCTACTGTGTGCACGACACAAGTAATTTTTCCAACAATTTTTTACAGATTATTTCACTTATAATTCACTGTATCACAATTCCACTGGGTCAGAAGTTTACATACACTAAGTTGACTGTGCCTTTAAACAGCTTGGAAAATTCCAGAAAATGATGTCATGGCTTTAAAAGCTTCTGATAGGTTAATTGACATCATTTGAGTCAATTGGAGTCATACCTGTGGATGTACACTGCTCAAAAAAATAAAGGGAACACTTAAACAACACAATGTAACTCCAAGTCAATCACACTTCTGTGAAATCAAACTGTCCACTTAGGAAGCAACACTGATTGACAATAAATTTCACATGCTGTTGTGCAAATGGAATAGACAAAAGGTGGAAATTATAGGCAATTAGTAAGACACCCCCAATAAAGGAATGGTTCTGCAGGTGGTGACCACAGACCACTTCTCAGTTCCTATGCTTCCTGGCTGATGTTTTGGTCACTTTTGAATGCTGGCGGTGCTCTCACTCTAGTGGTAGCATGAGACGGAGTCTACAACCCACACAAGTGGCTCAGGTAGTGCAGCTCATCCAGGATGGCACATCAATGCGAGCTGTGGCAAAAAGGTTTGCTGTGTCTGTCAGCGTAGTGTAACACAATATGACCAATCCCTGAAATGACCTGTCTGACCTCTCTGTCTCTCTCTCTCTGTCTCTCTCTCTCTGTCCCGCTCTCTCTGTCCCGCTCTCTCTGTCCCGCTCTCTCTGTCCCGCTCTCTCTCTCTTTCTCAGCCAACCGGAGAGCTGGTCATGCAGTGACGAACATCTTGGCCAAAGAGTTGATGCAGGAGGACACCCCGCCCCGCTTCAGCAAACCACCCAATAAGAAGACCAAGATAGCGCAGAAGGAGGAGCCTAGCATAGAGGGGGCAAGTATAGACGGGGCGGGGTCACTAGAGGACCTCTTAGAGGACAGTCTATCACGGTCCAATTAAAGGAGATGGGTAGAAGTTTGCCCTTAGAAACAGATCAAGGATCAGCTCATCTTACCCATATCCTAACCTTAACCATAGAGAAATTTAGAAACTGTCCTTCAATCAGTGTCTAAGGGCAACTTCATCCTCCTGCCAGTTGAAGGAGGAGTCTGTGCCCATTGTCCTTCATGGGACCACCGGATTGGACATACTGGGACTGAAGGAGCCAATGGGTGAGGGCGGAGCTCTCATCATGACACAGCCCCAGGGTTTTCCACGCTGAGGGACGACTCTTTGTTATATAAACATATCCCTGTTCAAGCATCAGCATCTGCACACATCCACTGCACTCTGTCTCTCTCTCTTTCTCTCTCACACATCCACTGCACTCTGTCTCTCTCTATTTCTCTCTCACACATCCACTGCACTCTGTCTCTCTCTATTTCTCTCACACACATCCACTGCACTCTGTCTCTCTCTTTCTCTCTCACACATCCACTGCACTCTGTCTCTCTCTCTTTCTCTCTCACACATCCACTGCACTCTGTCTCTCTCTATTTCTCTCACACATCCACTGCACTCTGTCTCTCTCTCTTTCTCTCACACACATCCACTATCTATCAGTCTACTTTCATCTGTCTGAAGTGCATCGTGAGAATCCAAAGACTCTTTCTCAGGAGGAAGGGTCCTACATTGTCTGGATGGAAGTCCCAGTCCGGATGGTGGGGATGTCCTGCTGTATGGAAGCCCTGGGTGGTTTTTGGAACACTGCTTTTCCCACCTGGTTTGATTTAAAACCTATTAAATGTTGCTCTTTAATTGTCAAATATACTGTATGCTAATGTTGTGCTGTATACTGTATGTTTATAAAAGAAACAAGTGCCAACCAATACAATTCCAAGCTTCACATTTCCCCTGTCGTGTTGTCCAATAGGGTTACGGTGGATCAATCAAAAACCTTTTACCTTAAAGTGTGTCTGTCGGTCTCTCTTTCTGTGTGTGTGTGTGTGTGTGTGTCTCTCTCGCTCTGTGTGTGTGTGTTTATATGATATCACATGTTGCGTGTGTTCCAAAATCCTCATCTCGGCTGTTCTATCTCCCTGGTTGACAGGAAGGAGTCACTGATTTACTGGCTATATTTAGAGCACTAATGGGCTTTCTCAATGGCCTTTCTCGTGGCCTTTCTCAATGGGCTTTCTCATGGGCTTCCTCGTGGCCTTTCTCAATGGGCTTTCTCAATGTGCTTTCTCATGGGCTTTCTCGTGGCCTTTCTCATGGCCTTTCTCATGGGCTTTCTCAATGGGCTTTCTCGTGGCCTTTCTCAATGGGCTTTCTCATGGGCTTTCTCAATGGGCTTTCTCAATGGGCTTTCTCAATGGGCTTTCTCAATGGGCTTTCTCAATGGGCTTTCTCGTGGCCTTTCTCGTGGCCTTTCTCGTGGCCTTTCTCGTGGCCTTTCTCGTGGCCTTTCTCGTGGCCTTTCTCGTGGCCTTTCTCGTGGCCTTTCTCGTGGCCTTTCTCAATGGGCTTTCTCATGGCCTTTCTCGTTGCCTTTCTCGTGGCCTTTCTCGTGGCCTTTCTCGTGGCCTTTCTCGTGGCCTTTCTCGTGGCCTTTCTCAATGGCCTTTCTCAATGGCCTTTCTCAATGGCCTTTCTCAATGGCCTTTCTCATAGCCTTTCTCATGGGCTTTCTAAATGGGCTTTCTCAATGGGCTTTCTCAATGGGCTTTCTCAATGGGCTTTCTCAATGGGCTTTCTCAATGGGCTTTCTCAATGGGCTTTCTCATGGGCTTTCTCGTTGCCTTTCTCATGGGCTTTCTCATGGCCTTTCTCGTGGCCTTTCTCATGGCCTTTCTCGTGGCCTTTCTCGTGGCCTTTCTCATGGGATTTCTCGTGGCCTTTCTAATGGGATTTCTCGTGGGCTTTCTCGTGGGCTTTCTCATGTAAGTCGCTTTGGATAAAAGCGTCTGCTAAATGGCATATGTTATACATTATTATTGAAAGAGAAGTGTGTGTGTGGATGTAATGGGGGTTGTTTGTGCATTTATGTAGTGTGTGTGTGTGTGTGTGTGTGTGTGTGTGTGTGTGTGTGTGTGTGTGTGTGTGTGTGTGTGTGTGTGTGTGTGTGTCAGTTTGTGCATGGGTATGTTCTGTCGTCTGTAATTACTGTCTGCTACTGCCTCTGTCTGCTGTCATCATAACTGCGTGATTCCATAAACAGAGCTGTGTAGACAGCAGCACCTGTTGCTAAATGTCTGGACTTGCTTTTCTCTATTCCGTAGCTATCAGCAAATGTTGCTGCCGCAACACTAGCATTGTGAGGAGTAGTTCTGTCAGCTGCCCCATGCTATACCAATCCCTATGCAAATATAACATCCCTAACGCTGATCTCAAGTCAGTCTCAAGCAGTTTGAACATCTGCATGCATGACTGTGGTTTCCATGAGTACTGATCCGTTTGTACTGTAGAGCCAAGCACAAGTTGTTTAAGGGCTGTTACCAACACAACATGTTGTTGTTGTCGAGCTGAGATCAGTTCATGGGCATTGTTGATTCCTACAGTACGTTACAAAGGTATTAAAAGGACCAACGTTACCACAATGTTTGTGACGTGATACGTTTCCAGCTTATCCGCCAGTCAGTCAAATGCTGGGGAGAATGTCTGCCTGGAGACATTTAGCCCTCAGATAGTGATTGTTCACCAGAAACACAAGTACATCATTGTGTCAACCGCAAGACAGCGTTCCTTGTGCGAATGAGTTACTTCATGTGATCCTATCTCTATTGAATTTCTCTTTCAAATGTTGCTGAGAGGTTGAAAAAACACAAATGGAAAATAATAAGATTTTCTAGTCTATTTTCTTTGTCAATTTTTTTTCATTTGATTAGTTTGTTTTCAATGTCAATTTTTACTGTCGCTTGTTTTAATGCTAGTGAGGTTTCATTCTTGAGAGATATCACTGTGGTAATGTGTATGGTATTATGTATGAAGTCCTTCTGTTAAAATATCTTCAATAAGAATGTCTGAGGATTATTTTGTACGACAGACTTTGAGGTGTGTGTGTGTGTGTGTGTGTGTGTGTGTGTGTGTGTGTGTGTGTGTGTGTGTGTGTGTGTGTGTGTGTGTGTGTGTGTGTGTGTGTGTGTGTGTGTGTGTGTGTGTGTGTGTGTGTGTGTGTGTGTGTGATCAAATCAAAAACAGAGCTCTGTTCCTGGTTCTCAGCCAGAAGAAATTTCATCTGAGGTACATTTCTCTGCACCCCAGGGGTTAGAGAGACTATGTATGTACTAGATCTGACACACACACACACACATTAAGTCCATTTGGAAGAGCTATTACATCACCACAAAGTCAGACTTTACAGCCCTATACTGTATCATAACACACACATTATTTCCTGTTGTGACCATGTTACGGCTGTACTAACACACACACACTGCCGTTGTTGAGGCTGAGTATCTGCTGTCGTTCCAGGTCCCAGACGTTTGCTGGTGAGTTTTCCACAGACTTCTGCCAATGTACGTTCCACAGTTCCCAAAGATCCCTCACTGGGACATCCACTGAACGAGCACCAGACTGTGTGTGAGAGACATGGACACGTTTGCCTGTTTTTTTCTCAATCCTTATTTTTTCCTAAACTCCTCTCCCTGATGGTGGTGGAGGGTTAGAGGGCAGTCTGACTACTCTCTAAACTCCTCTCCCTGATGGTGGTGGAGGGTTAGAGGTCAGTCTGACTACTCTCTAAACTTCTCTCCCTGATGGTGGTGGAGGGTTAGAGGTCAGTCTGACTACTCTCTAAACTCCTCTCCCTGATGGTGGTGGAGGGTTAGAGGTCAGTCTGACTACTCTCTAAACTTCTCTCCCTGATGGTGGTGGAGGGTTAGAGGTCAGTCTGACTACTCTCTAAACTTCTCTCCCTGATGGTGGTGGAGGGTTAGAGGTCAGTCTGACTACCTTCTAAACTCCTCTCCCTGATGGTGGTGGAGGGTTAGAGGTCAGTCTGACTACTCTATACTCCTCTCCCTGATGGTGGTGGAGGGTTAGAGGGCAGTCTGACTACTCTAAACTCCTCTCCCTGATGGTGGTGGAGGGTTAGAGGGCAGTCTGACTACTCTAAACTCCTCTCCCTGATGGTGGTGGAGGGTTAGAGGTCAGTCTGACTACTCTATACTCCTCTCCCTGGTGGTGGTGGAGGGTTAGAGGGCAGTCTGACTACTCTATACTCCTCTCCCTGGTGGTGGTGGAGGGTTAGAGGTCAGTCTGACTACTCTATACTCCTCTCCCTGGTGGTGGTGGAGGGTTAGAGGGCAGTCTGACTACTCTATACTCCTCTCCCTGGTGGTGGTGGAGGGTTAGAGGTCAGTCTGACTACTCTCTAAACTCCTCTCCCTGATGGTGGTGGAGGGTTAGAGGTCAGTCTGACTACTCTAAACTCCTCTCCCTGATGGTGGTGGAGGGTTAGAGGTCAGTCTGACTACTCTCTAAACTCCTCTCCCTGATGGTGGTGGAGGGTTAGAGGTCAGTCTGACTACTCTCTAAACTCCTCTCCCTGATGGTGGTGGAGGGTTAGAGGGCAGTCTGACTACTCTATACTCCTCTCCCTGATGGTGGTGGAGGGTTAGAGGTCAGTCTGACTACTCTCTAAACTCCTCTCCCTGATGGTGGTGGAGGGTTAGAGGTCAGTCTGACTACTCTAAACTCCTCTCCCTGATGGTGGTGGAGGGTTAGAGGTCAGTCTGACTACTCTATACTCCTCTCCCTGATGGTGGTGGAGGGTTAGAGGTCAGTCTGACTACTCTATACTGCTCTCCCTGATGGTGGTGGAGGGTTAGAGGGCAGTCTGACTACACACTGAGAACCAGCCAGGGGACTGTTAGCCACTTTAAATGTCAATGGATGAGTAGAAAATATGGTAATTATTTTATTCAACTTCCAATGTCCTCCAAGAATGGCTGACTATGATATAGTGACAGGCTACTTTCCCATTCCACAGAAGACCGAGAAGGGGAGGATGTTCTCTGTTACACACCACACATTTCCTCTTCAGTAAGGAGATCTACTGCCATCTCCCTTTTTTCATTAAAACTGGTGTTGATTTAACCAAGACCTCTCTCCCTTTCTCCTCATTAACACTGGTGTTGATTTAACCAAGACCTCTCCCTTTCCCCTCATTAACACTGGTGTTGATTTAACCAAGACCTCTCTCCCTTTCTCCTCATTAACACTGGTGTTGATTTCACCAAGACCTCTCTCCCGTTCCCCTCATTAACACTGGTGTTGATTTCACCAAGACCTCTCTCCCTTTCTCTTCATTAACACTGGTGTTGATTTAACCAAGACCTCTCTCCCTTTCTCCTCATTAACACTGGTGTTGATTTAACCAAGACCTCTCTCCCTTTCTCTTCATTAACACTGGTGTTGATTTAACCAAGACCTCTCTCCCTTTCTCCTCATTAACACTGGTGTTGATTTCACCAAGACCTCTCTCCCGTTCCCCTCATTAACACTGGTGTTGATTTCACCAAGACCTCTCTCCCTTTCTCCTCATTAACACTGGTGTTGATTTAACCAAGACCTCTCTCCCTTTCTCCTCATTAACACTGGTGTTGATTTCACCAAGACCTCTCTCCCTTTCTCCTCATTAACACTGGTGTTGATTTAACCAAGATCTCTCTCCCTTTCTCCTCATTAACACTGGTGTTGATTTCACCAAGACCTCTCTCCCTTTCTCCTCATTAACACTGGTGTTGATTTCACCAAGACCTCTCTCCCTTTCTCCTCATTAACACTGGTGTTGATTTCACCAAGACCTCTCTCCCTTTCATCCTTTGCAGTTCTGTTGTTACCAAAGACATGTGCCAGCCATATTAATGGATATTTGGATGAACAGTAAGGGGGAGAGGGTCTGTGTGCGTGTCTCAGCCGGTCTAACTCGTCTTCCTGTATAGATGAATGTGTGGTGGTGTGTGTTGTGCTGGGAAAGATGTGAAATGTGGCTATGTTAAATGAATGTGTGGTGGTGTGTGTGTTGTGTGCTGGGAGTAGTCTGAAGTTGTTCAGTGTGTTTCTGTTAGTGAGTTTGGGGAATTGGCGTGTGGGTCTGGATAGAATGCCACGACGACAGACTAGATTACCTTTAATCTACTGTGCTTTCGGAAAGTATTCAGACCCCTTGACTTTTTCCACATTTTGTTACGTTACAGCCTTATTCTAAAATGGATTTAATAAATCCAAAATCCTCATCAATCTACACACAATACCCCATAATGACAAATCGAAAACAGGGTTTTAGACATTTTTGCAAATAAATAAAAATAAATACCTTATTTACATAAGTATTCATACCCTATGCTATGAGACTCAATTGAGCTCAGGTGCATCCTGTTTCCATTGATCATCCTTACGATGTTTCTGCAACTGAATTGGAGTCCACCTGGGGTAAGGTCAAATGATTGGACATGATTTGGAAAGGCACACACCTGTTTATATAAGGTCCCACAATTGACAGTGCATGTCAGAGTAAAAACCAAGCCATGAGGTCGAAGGAATTGTCCGTGGAGCTACGAGACGGGATTGTGTCGAGGCACAGATCTGGGAAAGGGTACCAAAACATTTCTGCAGCATTGAAGGTCCCCAAGAACACAGTGGTCTCCATCGTTCTTAAATGGAAGACGTTTGGAACCACCAAGACTCTTCCTAGAGCTGGCCGCCCGGCCAAACTGAGCAATTAGGGGAGAAGGGCCTTGGTCAGGGAGGTGACCAAGAACCGATGGTCACTTTGACAGAGGTACAGAGTTCCTCTGTGGAGATTGGAAAACCTTCTAGAAGGATAAACACATCTGCAGCATTCCACAAATCTGGCCTTTATGGTCGGGTGGCCAGACAGAAGCCACTCTTCAGTAAAAGGCACATGACAGCCCGCTTGGAGTTTGCCAAAAGGCATCTAATGGACTCACACCATGAGAAGCAAGATTCTCTGGTCTGATGAAACCAAGATTGAAGTCTTTGGCCTGAATGCCAAGCGTCACGTCTGGAGGAAACCTGGCAGCATCATGCTGTGGGGATGGTTTTCAGCTGCAAGGACTGGGAGACTAGTCAGGATAAAGGGAAAGATGAATGGAGCAAAGTATAGAGAGAGAGAGCCTTGATGAAAACCTGCTCCAGAGCGCTCAGGACCTCAGACTGGGGTGAAGGTTCATCTTCCAACAGGACAACGACCCTAAGCACACAGCCAAGACAATGCAGGAGTGGCTTCAGGACAAGTCTCTGTGGCCCAACCACAACCCAGACATAAACCTGATCAAACATCTCTGGAGAGAGCTGAAAATAGCTGTGCAGTGACGCATCCCCATCCAACCTGACAGAGCATGAGAGGATCTACAGAGAAGAGTGTGTGTGTCAGCCATGATATGTCTATGGAAAGGACTGGGTGTGTCAGAGAGAACAGGTGAAGGGAATGGCAGAGTGACAGAGAAAGCTGCTCATGATGAAGTGATTAGCCATTTAACAAATAAGAAATGAAGGAGATGGAGAGTGTGTGTGTCTCTGTGTGTGCATTCTCTGAATGTGTGCATTTATCTGTATTTGAGTATTTTCAAATACTGCGGCCAAATAAGCTATGTATGTATGTGTGTGTGTGTGTGTGTTCTTTGTTAGGTGTGTGTGAATGCATACTCTGCACACACTGACTCTCATGAACGGGTGTGTATGAATGGCATGTCCTGTTTGGTCCTGTTTGTGTGACTGAATGACTTAAGTTGAACATGTCCTGTCTGGTCATGGCTGTGTGACTGTTTGAATGTTCCCTATTGTGTTCTCATCATTTGAATGTATCCTGGGTGGATATTTCAATGTATTTTAATATTGTATCTAGAAGATCTAGCTAGGCTATGGAGCATATCATTGTCACGTTGAAGTCACGTTGATGTTTTAGGGCCCCTAAGAATGTGTCTTATTGTTACTGTCCCTTGTGTCTGCCTGCGTACCTCATCCAGATCTGAGTTCAAATGTTATTATATTATTCAATTACTTTCAGACATTTCAAAGGAAGAATTTGGATATATTTTTTCTTTGATAACACAAGTAGTTGATAATCAGAATGTATTTGGAAATACACTTTTGGAAATTATTTGCTTTCATTAAAAAAATATGAAATACCATAAGTGTGTTTTCAAATACAAATGTTTAAATACTTAATGTATTTCAGTGAGGTCTGTTTGGTCCTGGGTATTTGAAATAATGTATTTGGAATTACGTTTCTTAAAATAGTTTATACTTTTTATAGGAAGTTATTTGAAGAATAGCTTATTTGGCCGCAGTATTTGAAAATACTCAAATACAGATAAAATAAATATTTAAATAACAAATATCCCACATGAAACTATCTGTGTCAATCTGAGTCTCAATCCTTCAGCTATAAACTCAATTCCTCCAGACTGTCTATTTTATTACTAGAAACTAGGAGTCACCTAAAGTATATTTGTGGCTTTCTTGACCTTAGTACAAGAGCATCATGGTCTCCTTCACTTCCTCATTAAGATGTGTGTGTGTGTGTGTGTGTGTGTGTGTGTGTGTGTGTGTGTGTGTGTGTGTGTGTGTGTGTGTGTGAGAAAGGGTTGGGGGTAATGCAGCACAGAAACAAAGGAAGTCGGTGGACAAAGTTGAGGGGGCGTATAATTGGTCGACCATTGCCAGACGACACAACGCCATTTACATTGGTCCTGGGCTCATTACAGAACCAATCAGAACACAGATGCTCGGTTCTCAGGGCATGTGATTGGCTGGCTGGGGGTTCTGTTGGTCGGTCTCCAGGTAGCATAGTGGACTCTGGAGAATATCTACCCCCGGGAGGGACGATGGAGGGGGCGACGTGACCTCGCTACAGGAAAAGAGGGGGATAAACACAAACACATTTCTCCCTCGCTCCCTCTATATTTCCATGTGTTTACCTCTATCCATCCTTCTCTCTTCCTCCGTCCCTCTCTCGTTGTTCTTCTCTGTCTGTTAAGGAGCAGCAGGATTGCCAGGCAGGGCTCAGTTTTAAATGAGCATCCTCTTTCTGTTGGCCAGATAAAGAAGGGGTAATGCTGCTCGAGTGGGTCTCTTTCTGATTAGTGTCGCCATCTCTCTATTTTGCCCCATCTCTGTCTCTGTTTCTCTCTCTGTCTCTGTTTCTCTCTCTGTCTCTCTCTCTTGCTCTCTGTCTGTCGCTCTTGCTCTGTCTCTCTCTCTTGCTCTCTGTCTGTCGCTCTTGCTCTGCCTCTCTTGCTCTCTGTCTCTGCCTCTCTTGCCCTCTGTCTCTGCCTCTCTTGCTCTCTGTCTCTCTCTCTCTCTCTCTCTCTCTCTCTCTCTCTCTCTCTCTGCCTCTCTCTCTCTCTTGCTCTCTGTCTGTCTGTCTCTCTCTGTCTCTCTCTCTGTCTCTGGAATTCTGAGAAAAGTGGAGTGAAGCTGAATTTGTTTGGAAAGGCTTATTCTAACTCCTCTCCCTGAGAGAAGAGAGTTTTGGCATTGACTTATTCCAAATACCCACTCCAGGATACCATTCCAGAGAGAGAAAGGAAGGGTAGTACTGACTGATGAAAAATAATGTTTTGGCTGACCTGTCTGGAATGGATGATTGTGTGTGTGCAGAGAGAACCATTCTGGGTCTATCTCCCTTCCTGTCTCAGTCATCATGTCTTTATGTGATTTCTCTGATTAAATTATCCAGCTTCTTGTACAACAGGTTCCACGTGACACAATTAATACACAATTAACACGGGCCACCAAATGTCAACCGATTTGCTCTGCCATGAACCAACTGAGTGACATCTCCATTGTAGTCTTGTAGGCTCCCTCTGTCCCCTCCATGTAACCCATCTTACATAAGCAGCAACACCTGAGCATTCAAGAAAGTAGCCTGTGTCTGAAATGGCACCCTATTCCCTATATAGTGCACTAATAGGGGGCCATTTGTGACTCGCTTAGATCTACTACATCCTCTTATGTCACCAGCATGTGTCTCATGTCAGGAACATCCACAGTAGAACGAGGAAGGGTGTTGTGTACGTCTTGGGGACATGTATGTAATGCATTAAAACGTGGCAACAACGTCCAGAGTTCCGCACTGAAAATTGGTTCTATTTCCTAGCCATCAATTTTTTTTATTGTCCTCTGTCGTTTTGTTAATTTTAGATTCTCACTGACTGTCTAAAGACGTTTAGCGAGCTGGAGAGTCAATAAACTATGAGTATAGGTCCATCATTTCAACAGTTTCCATTTGGTTTTGGTCAAGTTCTTTTACTCAACCACCCACGGGCCGCATGTTTGACACCCCTGCATTAATGTGCTGTGGCGTATCCGTTTAGAAAGAAGCGGTCTCAAGGGGATTGAGAGCACACTGCGCTGCAGAGAAAAGCCACCCAATTAAGCTCTTCTTTCCGCCCCCGACTCTCTGAGCGCGCAGGAACAAAGTCAACTTGGCCTACATATTCACTGTGAACGTGATCCACTCCCGTCCATGCACTCTGAAAAAGACTTGAATGTTTGTGCTGTGCAGTATGCTAGATCTGAGGGCGTAGAATGTAGACCAGCTTAAGCATGACATCCTTTTATAAACATGTCTTGATCCTCCATACACTTATGCAAATCAACAGAAGGATGAACTCTGTGATGAAAGGGGGGGTGGCCCCTGAAGGTTTTTTTTAAAGGAAATATTCTAGAAGAAAAAATAATTGTCTATTTTTAGATTCAAGTGGTGACTGAATGAACCTGAGCTCTACCATCATCATCCCTATATATTAGAGATTGGAGAAACAATCTGAAATTCTCCTGACACTTCATTCTAAACTCTAGTCATGCAACTATCAGACACCTCTCCCAAAGGATAATATTTATGGACTAAGAATAAATGTGTGAATGATGCTAATGCTGCTATGCCATTTTTATGAGTGTGCGAAGATCAATTGCAAGTCTTTCCACTGCTTTTGTCACATGCAAATCTATCTCTGTCGCTATATCCCCGCTATATCCCCACACCACCACCCCACTATATCCCCACACCACCACCCCGCCATATCCCCACACCACCACCCCACTATATCCCCACACCACCACCCCACTATATCCCCACACCACCACTCCGCCATATCCCCACACCACCACTCCGCCATATCCCCACACCACCACTCCACTATATCCCCACACCACCACTCCGCCATATCCCCACACCACCACTCCGCCATATCCCCACACCACCACCCCACTATATCCCCACACCACCACTCCACTATATCCCCACACCACCACTCCACTATATCCCCACACCACCACTCCACTATATCCCCACACCACCACTCCACTATATCCCCACACCACCACCCCACTATATCCCCACACCACCACTCCACTATATCCCCACACCACCACCCCACTATATCCCCACACCACCACTCCACTATATCCCCACACCACCACCCCACTATATCCCCACACCACCACCCCACTATATCCCCACACCACCACTCCGCCATATCCCCACACCACCACTCCGCCATATCCCCACACCACCACCCCACTATATCCCCACACCACCACTCCACTATATCCCCACACCACCACTCCACTATATCCCCACGCCACCACTCCACTATATCCCCACACCACCACTCCACTATATCCCCACACCACCACTCCACTATATCCCCACACCACCACCCCACTATATCCCCACACCACCACTCCACTATATCCCCACACCACCACCCCACTATATCCCCACACCACCACCCCACTATATCCCCACACCACCACTCCACTATATCCCCACACCACCACTCCACTATATCCCCACACCACCACTCCACTATATTTACATTTAAGTCATTTAGCAGACGCTCTTATCCAGAGCGACTTACAAATTGGTGCATTCACCTAATGACATCCAGTGGAACAGCCACTTTACAATAGTGCATCTACATCTTTTAAGGGGGGGGGGGGGGGGCAGAAGGATTGCTTTATCCTATCCTAGGTATTCCTTGAAGAGGTGGGGTTTCAGGTGTCTCCGGAAGGTGGTGATTGACTCCGCTGTCCTGGCGTCGTGAGGGAGTTTGTTCCACCATTGGGGTGCCAGAGCAGCGAACAGTTTTGACTGGGCTGAGCGGGAACTGTACTTCCTCAGTGGTAGGGAGGCGAGCAGGCCAGAGGTGGATGAACGCAGTGCCCTTGTTTGGGTGTAGGGCCTGATCAGAGCCTGAAGGTACTGAGGTGCCGTTCCCCTCACAGCTCCGTAGGCAAGCACCATGGTCTTGTAGCGGATGCGAGCTTCAACTGGAAGCCAGTGGAGAGAGCGGAGGAGCGGGGTGACGTGAGAGAACTTGGGAAGGTTGAACACCAGACGGGCTGCGGCGTTCTGGATGAGTTGTAGGGGTTTGATGGCACAGGCAGGGAGCCCAGCCAACAGCGAGTTGCAGTAATCCAGACGGGAGATGACAAGTGCCTGGATTAGGACCTGTGCCGCTTCCTGTGTGAGGCAGGGTCGTACTCTGCGGATGTTGTAGAGCATGAACCTACAGGAACGGGCCACCGCCTTGATGTTAGTTGAGAACGACAGGGTGTTGTCCAGGATCACGCCAAGGTTCTTAGCGCTCTGGGAGGAGGACACAATGGAGTTGTCAACCGTGATGGCGAGATCATGGAACGGGCAGTCCTTCCCCGGGAGGAAGAGCAGCTCCGTCTTGCCGAGGTTCAGCTTGAGGTGGTGATCCGTCATCCACACTGATATGTCTGCCAGACATGCAGAGATGCGATTCGCCACCTGGTCATCAGAAGGGGGAAAGGAGAAGATTAGTTGTGTGTCGTCTGCATAGCAATGATAGGAGAGACCATGTGAGGTTATGACAGAGCCAAGTGACTTGGTGTATAGCGAGAATAGGAGAGGGCCTAGAACAGAGCCCTGGGGGACACCAGTGGTGAGAGCGCGTGGTGAGGAGACAGATTCTCGCCACGCCACCTGGTAGGAGCGACCTGTCAGGTAGGACGCAATCCAAGCGTGGGCCGCGCCGGAGATGCCCAGCTCGGAGAGGGTGGAGAGGAGGATCTGATGGTTCACAGTATCGAAGGCAGCCGATAGGTCTAGAAGGATGAGAGCAGAGGAAAGAGAGTTAGCTTTAGCAGTGCGGAGCGCCTCCGTGATACAGAGAAGAGCAGTCTCAGTTGAGTGACTAGTCTTGAAACCTGACTGATTTGGATCAAGAAGGTCATTCTGAGAGAGATAGCAGGAGAGCTGGCCAAGGACGGCACGTTCAAGAGTTTTGGAGAGAAAAGAAAGAAGGGATACTGGTCTGTAGTTGTTGACATCGGAGGGATCGAGTGTAGGTTTTTTCAGAAGGGGTGCAACTCTCGCTCTCTTGAAGACGGAAGGGACGTAGCCAGCGGTCAGGGATGAGTTGATGAGCGAGGTGAGGTAAGGGAGAAGGTCTCCGGAAATGGTCTGGAGAAGAGAGGAGGGGATAGGGTCAAGCGGGCAGGTTGTTGGGCGGCCGGCCGTCACAAGACGCGAGATTTCATCTGGAGAGAGGGGAGAGAAAGAGGTCAAAGCACAGGGTAGGGCAGTGTGAGCAGAACCAGCGGTGTCGTTTGACTTAGCAAACGAGGATCGGATGTCGTCGACCTTCTTTTCAAAATGGTTGACGAAGTCGTCTGCAGAGAGGGAGGAGGGGGGGGGGAGGGGGAGGAGGATTCAGGAGGGAGGAGAAGGTGGCAAAGAGCTTCCTAGGGTTAGAGGCAGATGCTTGGAATTTAGAGTGGTAGAAAGTGGCTTTAGCAGCAGAGACAGAAGAGGAAAATGTAGAGAGGAGGGAGTGAAAGGATGCCAGGTCCGCAGGGAGGCGAGTTTTCCTCCATTTCCGCTCGGCTGCCCGGAGCCCTGTTCTGTGAGCTCGCAATGAGTCGTCGAGCCACGGAGCGGGAGGGGAGGACCGAGCCGGCCTGGAGGATAGGGGACATAGAGAGTCAAAGGATGCAGAAAGGGAGGAGAGGAGGGTTGAGGAGGCAGAATCAGGAGATAGGTTGGAGAAGGTTTGGGCAGAGGGAAGAGATGATAGGATGGAAGAGGAGAGAGTAGCGGGGGAGAGAGAGCGAAGGTTGGGACGGCGCGATACCATCCGAGTAGGGGCAGTGTGGGAAGTGTTGGACGAGAGCGAGAGGGAAAAGGATACAAGGTAGTGGTCGGAGACTTGGAGGGGAGTTGCAATGAGGTTAGTGGAAGAACAGCATCTAGTAAAGATGAGGTCAAGCGTATTGCCTGCCTTGTGAGTAGGGGGGGAAGGTGAGAGGGTGAGGTCAAAAGAGGAGAGGAGTGGAAAGAAGGAGGCAGAGAGGAATGAGTCAAAGGTAGACATGGGGAGGTTAAAGTCACCCAGAACTGTGAGAGGTGAGCCGTCCTCAGGAAAGGAGCTTATCAAGGCATCAAGCTCATTGATGAACTCTCCAAGGGAACCTGGAGGGCGATAAATGATAAGGATGTTAAGCTTGAAAGGGCTGGTAACTGTGACAGCATGGAATTCAAAGGAGGCGATAGACAGATGGGTAAGGGGAGAAAGAGAGAATGACCACTTGGGAGAGATGAGGATCCCGGTGCCACCACCCCGCTGACCAGAAGCTCTCGGGGTGTGCGAGAACACGTGGGCAGACGAAGAGAGAGCAGTAGGAGTAGCAGTGTTATCTGTGGTGAGCCATGTTTCCGTCAGTGCCAAGAAGTCGAGGGACTGGAGGGACGCATAGGCTGAGATGAGCTCTGCCTTGTTGGCCGCGGATCGGCAGTTCCAGAGGCTACCGGAGACCTGGAACTCCACGTGGGTCGTGCGGGCTGGGACCACCAGGTTAGGGTGGGCGCGGCCACGCGGTGTGAGGCGTTTGTATGGTCTGTGCAGAGAGGAGAGAACAGGGATAGACAGACACATATTTGACAGGCTACAGAAGAGGCTACGCTAAAGCAAAGGAGATTAGAATGACAAGTGGGCTACACGTCTCGAATGTTCAGAAAGTTAAGCTTACGTAGCAAAAAATCAATAAAATTACAAATCTTATTGACTAAAATGATATAGTACTGCTGGCTGGTGAAGTAGCCTGGCTAGCAGTAGCTGCGTTGTTGAAAGTGAAGCTGGCTAGGTGACCTCGACAGTTTCTCTAAATTTCTCTAAACTACACAATTATCATGGATACAAGGACAGCAAAGACAACTAGCTAACACTACGCTAATCAAGTCGTTCCGTTGTAATGTAAGTTTCTACAGTGCTGCTATTCGGTAGAAGTTGGCTAGCTAGCAGTGTTAGCTAGCAGTGTTGGCTAGGTAGGAGGACAGCAGCGCGGCAGGCGAAACTAGCTGGCTAGCTAACCGATAATTACTCAAAGTTACACAATTATCTTAGATACAAAGCTAGCAAAGAAAACTATGTAGCTAGCTAACACTACACAAAACAAGTCGTTCCGTTGTATTGTAATCGTTTCTACAATGCTCTTCGGTGGCAAGCTGGCTAGCTAGCAGTGTTGGCTACGTTGCGTTAATTTCGAACGAAAATAGCTCGCTAGCGAACCTCAATAACGACGCAATTATGTTTGATAAAAGACGGCTATGTAGCTAGCTAAGATCAAACAAATCAAACCGTTGTACTGTAATGAAAATGAAAATCAGACCGTTGTACTATAATGAAATGTAATGAAAAGTTATACTACTATTCGGTAGACGGTGGACGTTTGCTAGCTGCTGGCAGATAGCAGTGGACAACGAGACGACGAAATACGATAATTACGCAGTTATCTTTGATACACAGACGGCTATGTAGCTAGTTAAGAAGAAATTGCTAAGGTTGGACAAATTAAATCGTTGTACTATAATGAAATGTAATGAAAAGTTATAAAAGTTATACTACCTGCAGAGCGAATGCAGAGCGAATGCAAATGCGACCGCTCGCCCCAAACCGGATGTCAATTGTCAACCGGATGTCAACTATATCCCCACACCACCACTCCACTATATCCCCACACCACCACTCCACTATATCCCCACACCACCACTCCACTATATCCCCACACCACCACTCCACTATATCCCCACACCACCACTCCACTATATCCCCACACCACCACTCCACTATATCCCCACACCACCACTCCACTATATCCCCACACCACCACTCCACTATATCCCCACACCACCACTCCACTATATCCCCACACCACCACTCCACTATATCCCCACACCACCACTCCACTATATCCCCACACCACCACTCCACTATATCCCCACACCACCACTCCACTATATCCCCACACCACCACTCCACTATATCCCCACACCACCACTCCACTATATCCCCACACCACCACTCCACTATATCCCCACACCACCACTCCACTATATCCCCACACCACCACTCCACTATATCCCCACACCACCACTCCACTATATCCCCACACCACCACTCCACTATATCCCCACACCACCACTCCACTATATCCCCACACCACCACTCCGCCATATCCCCACACCACCATAACCCCACTCCGCCATAACACCCCACCAAGATCACACCACATCACCAAACCACCACCCCACGATAACACCCCACTAAGATCTCCACACCACCATAACCCCACACCACCACTCCACTATATCCCCACACCACCACTCCACTATATCCCCACACCACCACTCCGCCATATCCCCACACCACCATAACCCCACTCCGCCATAACACCCCACCAAGATCACACCACATCACCAAACCACCACCCCACGATAACACCCCACTAAGATCTCCACACCACCATAACCCCACACCACCATAACACCCCACCAAGATCTGCACACCACCATAACCCCACACTAGCAAACCACGATACCACCATATCCCCCCACCACCATATCCCCACACCACAATAACCCCACACCACCATATCCCCACACCACCATAACCCCACACCACCATATCCCCACACCACCGTAACCCCATACCACCATAACACCACCGTAACCCCACACCACCATAACACCCCACCAAGATCTCCACACCACCATAACCCCACTTCACCATAACCCCAAACCACCATAACCCCACACCACCATAACCCCACACCACCATAACCCCACACCACCATAACCGCACACCACCATAACACCCCACCAAGATCTCCACACCACCATAACCCCACTTCACCATAACCCCACTTCACCATAACCACACACCACCATAACCCCACTTCACCATAACCACACACCACCATAACCCCACACCACCATAACCCCACTTCACCATAACCCCACACTAGCAAACCACGATACCACCATATCCCCCCACCACCAAGATCTCCACACCATAACCACACACCACCACACCACGATAACCCCACACCACGATAACCCCACACCACCACACCACCATAACCCCACACCACCATAACCCCACACCACCATAACCCCACACCACCATAACACCGCACCACCATAACCCCACACTAGCAAACCACGATACCACCATATCCCCCCACCACCAAGATCTCCACACCACGATAACCCCACACCACGATAACCCCACACCACGATAACACCCCACCACCATAACACCCCACCAAGATCTCCACACCACCATAACCCCACACCACCCCACGATAACCCCACACCACCACCCCACTAAGATCTCCACACCACCATAACCCCACACCACCATAACACCACCATAACCCCACTCCACCATATCCCCACACCACCATAACCCCACTTTAACATAACCACACCACTATATCCCCACACCACCACCCCACCATATCCCCACACCACCACCCCACTATATCCCCACACCACCACCCCACCATATCCCCACACCACCACCCCACCATATCCCCACACCACCACCCCACTATATCCCCACACACCCACCCCGCTATATCCCCACACCACCACCCCGCCATATCCCCACACCACCACTCCGCCATATCCCCACACCACCACCCCACGATAACACCCCACTAAGATCTCCACACCACCATATCCCCACACCACCATAACCCCACACCACCATATCCCCACACCACCATAACCCCACACCACCACCCCACGATAACCCCACACCACCACACCACTATAACCCCACACCACCACCCACGATAACACCAAACCACTATATCCCCACACCACCATAACCCCACACCACCACCACCACCCCACCATAACACCCCACCACCCCACCATAACCCCACACAACACCATAACCCCCCACCATGTTAACCCCACACTGGCAAACCACGATAACCCCCACACCACCATAACCCCGCACCACCATAACCCCACACCACGATACCACCCCACCACCATAACCCCACACCACGATACCACCCCACCACCATAACCCCACACCACGATACCACCCCACCACCATAACCCCACACCACGATACCACCCCACCACCATAACCCCACACCACGATACCACCCCACCACCATAACCCCACACCACGATACCACCCCACCACCATAACCCCACACCACGATACCACCCCACCACCATAACCCCACACCACGATACCACCCCACCACCATAACCCCACACCACGATACCACCCCACCACCATAACCCCACACCACGATACCACCCCACCACCATAACCCCACACCACGATACCACCCCACCACCATAACCCCACACCACGATACCACCCCACCACCATAACCCCACACCACGATACCACCCCACCACCATAACCCCACACCACGATACCACCCCACCACCATAACCCCACACCACGATACCACCCCACCACCATAACCCCACACCACGATACCACCCCACCACCATAACCCCACACCACGATACCACCCCACCACCATAACCCCACACCACGATACCACCCCACCACCATAACCCCACACCACGATACCACCCCACCACCATAACCCCACACCACGATACCACCCCACCACCATAACCCCACACCACGATACCACCCCACCACCATAACCCCACACCACGATACCACCCCACCACCATAACCCCACACCACGATACCACCCCACCACCATAACCCCACACCACGATACCACCCCACCACCATAACCCCACACCACGATACCACCCCACCACCATAACCCCACACCACGATACCACCCCACCACCATAACCCCACACCACGATACCACCCCACCACCATAACCCCACACCACGATACCACCCCACCACCATAACCCCACACATTTACATTTACATTTAAGTCATTTAGCAGACGCTCTTATCCAGAGCGACTTACAAATTGGTGCATTCACCTTATGACATCCAGTGGAACAGCCACTTTACAATAGTGCATCTAGATCATTTTAAGGGGGGGGGGGGGGGCAGAAGGATTGCTTTATCCTAGGTATTCCTTGAAGAGGTGGGGTTTCAGGTGTCTCCGGAAGGTGGTGATTGACTCCGCTGTCCTGGCGTCGTGAGGGAGTTTGTTCCACCATTGGGGTGCCAGAGCAGCGAACAGTTTTGACTGGGCTGAGCGGGAACTGTACTTCCTCAGTGGTAGGGAGGCGAGCAGGCCAGAGGTGGATGAACGCAGTGCCCTTGTTTGGGTGTAGGGCCTGATCAGAGCCTGAAGGTACTGAGGTGCCGTTCCCCTCACAGCTCCGTAGGCAAGCACCATGGTCTTGTAGCGGATGCGAGCTTCAACTGGAAGCCAGTGGAGAGAGCGGAGGAGCGGGGTGACGTGAGAGAACTTGGGAAGGTTGAACACCAGACGGGCTGCGGCGTTCTGGATGAGTTGTAGGGGTTTAATGGCACAGGCAGGGAGCCCAGCCAACAGCGAGTTGCAGTAATCCAGACGGGAGATGACAAGTGCCTGGATTAGGACCTGCGCCGCTTCCTGTGTGAGGCAGGGTCGTACTCTGCGGATGTTGTAGAGCATGAACCTACAGGAACGGGCCACCGCCTTGATGTTGGTGGAGAACGACAGGGTGTTGTCCAGGATCACGCCAAGGTTCTTAGCGCTCTGGGAGGAGGACACAATGGAGTTGTCAACCGTGATGGCGAGATCATGGAACGGACAGTCCTTCCCCGGGAGGAAGAGCAGCTCCGTCTTGCCGAGGTTCAGCTTGAGGTGGTGATCCGTCATCCACACTGATATGTCTGCCAAACATGCAGAGATGCGATTCGCCACCTGGTCATCAGAAGGGGGAAAGGAGAAGATTAATTGTGTGTCGTCTGCATAGCAATGATAGGAGAGACCATGTGAGGTTATGACAGAGCCAAGTGACTTGGTGTATAGCGAGAATAGGAGAGGGCCTAGAACAGAGCCCTGGGGGACACCAGTGGTGAGAGCGCGTGGTGAGGAGACAGATTCTCGCCACGCCACCTGGTAGGAGCGACCTGTCAGGTAGGACGCAATCCAAGCGTGGGCCGCGCCGGAGATGCCCAACTCGGAGAGGGTGGAGAGGAGGATCTGATGGTTCACAGTATCGAAGGCAGCCGATAGGTCTAGAAGGATGAGAGCAGAGGAGAGAGAGTTAGCTTTAGCAGTGCGGAGCGCCTCCGTGATACAGAGAAGAGCAGTCTCAGTTGAGTGACTAGTCTTGAAACCTGACTGATTTGGATCAAGAAGGTCATTCTGAGAGAGATAGCAGGAGAGCTGGCCAAGGACGGCACGTTCAAGAGTTTTGGAGAGAAAAGAAAGAAGGGATACTGGTCTGTAGTTGTTGAGATCGGAGGGATCGAGTGTAGGTTTTTTCAGAAGGGGTGCAACTCTCGCTCTCTTGAAGACGGAAGGGACGTAGCCAGCGGTCAGGGATGAGTTGATGAGCGAGGTGAGGTAAGGTAGAAGGTCTCCGGAAATGGTCTGGAGAAGAGAGGAGGGGATAGGGTCAAGCGGGCAGGTTGTTGGGCGGCCGGCCGTCACAAGACGCGAGATTTCATCTGGAGAGAGAGGGGAGAAAGAGGTCAAAGCACAGGGTTGGGCAGTGTGAGCAGAACCAGCGGTGTCGTTTGACTTAGCAAACGAGGATCGGATGTCGTCGACCTTCTTTTCAAAATGGTTACCACCCCACGATACCACCCCACCACCATAACCCCACACCACGATACCACCCCACCACCATAACCCCACACCACGATACCACCCCACCACCATAACCCCACACCACGATACCACCCCACCACCATAACCCCACACCACGATACCACCCCACCACCATAACCCCACACCACGATACCACCCCACCACCATAACCCCACACCACGATACCACCCCACCACCATAACCCCACACCACGATACCACCCCACCACCATAACCCCACACCACGATACCACCCCACCACCATAACCCCACACCACGATACCACCCCACCACCATAACCCCACACCACGATACCACCCCACCACCATAACCCCACACCACGATACCACCCCACCACCATAACCCCACACCACGATACCACCCCACCACCATAAACCCACACCACGATACCACCCCACCACTATAACCCCACACCACACTAACCCCACACCACCATAACACCCCACCACCATAACACCCCATCAAGATCTCCACACCACCATAACACCCCACCAAGATCTCCACACCACCATAACCCCACACCACCATATCCCCACACCGCCATAACCCCACACCACTATAACCCCACACCACCACCCACGATAACACCAAACCACTATAACCCCACACCACCAACCACGATAACACCAAACCACTCTAACCCCACACCACCATAACCCCCACACCACCACCCCACGATAACACCCCACTAAGATCTCCACACCACCATAACCCTACACCACCATAATCCCCCTCCACCATAACCCCACACTATCAAACCACGATACCACCATATCCCCCCACCACCATAACCCCACACCACCATATCCCCCCACCACTATAACCCCACACCACCATATCCCCACACCACGATAACCCCACACCACCATATCACCACACCACGATAACCCCACACCACCATATCACCCCACCACCATAACACCCCACCACCATAACACCCCACCAAGATCTCCACACCACCATATCCCCACACCACGATAACCCCACTTCACCATAACCCCACTTCACCATAACCCCACTTCACCATAACCCCACACCACGATAACCCCACACCACGATAACCCCACACCACCATATCACCACACCACCACTTCGCTATATCCCCACACCACCACACCGCTATAACCCCACACCACCACCCCACGATAACACCCCACTAAGATCTCCACACCACCATAACCCCACACCACCATAACACCACAACACAAAACCACTATATCCCCACACCATAACCCCACACCACCACCCCACGATAACACCCCACTAAGATCTCCACACCACCACCACCCCACAATAACCCCACACCACCACCACCCCACCATACCACCCCACCACCATAACCCCACACCACGATACCACCCCACCACCATAACCCCACACCACGATACCACCCCACCACCATAACCCCACACCACGATACCACCCCACCACCATAACCCCACACCACGATACCACCCCACCACCATAACCCCACACCACGATACCACCCCACCACCATAACCCCACACCACCATAACCCCACACCACCATATCCCCCCACCACCATAACCCCACACCACCATATCCCCACACCACGATAACCCCACACCACCATATCACCACACCACGATAACCCCACACCACCATATCACCACACCACCATAACACCCCACCACCATAACACCCCACCAAGATCTCCACACCACCAAGATCTCCACACCACCATATCCCCACACCACGATAACCCCACTTCACCATAACCCCACTTCACCATAACCCCACTTCACCATAACCCCACACCACGATAACCCCACACCACGATAACCCCACACCACCATATCACCACACCACCACTTCGCTATATCCCCACACCACCACACCGCTATAACCCCACACCACCACCCCACGATAACACCCCACTAAGATCTCCACACCACCATAACCCCACACCACCATAACCCCACACCACCATAACACCACAACACAAAACCACTATATCCCCACACCATAACCCCATACCACCACCCCACGATAACACCCCACTAAGATCTCCACACCACCACCACCCCACAATAACCCCACACCACCACCACCCCACCATACCACCCCACCACCATAACCCCACACCACGATACCACCCCACCACCATAACCCCACACCACGATACCACCCCACCACCATAACCCCACACCACGATACCACCCCACCACCATAACCCCACACCACGATACCACCCCACCACCATAACCCCACACCACGATACCACCCCACCACCATAACCCCACACCACGATACCACCCCACCACCATAACCCCACACCACGATACCACCCCACCACCATAACCCCACACCACGATACCACCCCACCACCATAACCCCACACCACGATACCACCCCACCACCATAAACCCACACCACGATACCACCCCACCACCATAAACCCCACCACCATAAACCCACACCACGATACCACCCCACCACCATAACCCCACACCACGATACCACCCCACCACCATAACCCCACTTCACTATAACCACACACCACGATACCACCATAACCCCACTTCACTATAACCACACACCACGATACCACCATAACCCCACTTCACTATAACCACACACCACACTAACCCCACACCACCACTTCACTATAACCACACACCACACTAACCCCACACCACCATAACACCCCACCAAGATCCCCACACCACCATAACCCCACACCACCATAACCCCACACCACCATAACCCCACACCACCATAACCCCACACCACCATAACCCCACACCACCATAACCCCACACCACCATATCCCCCCACACCACCATAACCCCACACCACCATAACACCACACCACTATAACCCCACACCACCACCCACGATAACACCTCACTAAGATCTCCACACCACCACAACCCTACACCACCATAACCCCACATCACCATAACCCCATAACACCACACCACCACCCCACGATAACCCCACACCACCACCCCACGATAACACCCCACTAAGATCTCCACACCACCACAACCCTACACCACCATAATCCCCCTCCACCATAACCCCACACTAGCAAACCACGATACCACCACATCACCATACCACCATATCCCCCCACCACCGTATCCCCACACCAACATATCCCCACACCACGATAACCCCACACCACCATATCACCACACCACCATATCCCCACACCACCACACCACGATAACCCCACACCACCATATCACCACACCACGATAACCCCACACCACCATATCACCCCACCACCATAACACCCCACCACCATAACACCCCACCAAGATCTCCACACCACCATATCCCCACACCACGATAACCCCACTTCACCATAACCCCACTTCACCATAACCCCACTTCACCATAACCCCACACCACGATAACCCCACACCACGATAACCCCACACCACCATATCACCACACCACCACTTCGCTATATCCCCACACCACCACACCGCTATAACCCCACACCACCACCCCACGATAACACCCCACTAAGATCTCCACACCACCATAACCCCACACCACCATAACCCCACACCACCATAACACCACAACACAAAACCACTATATCCCCACACCATAACCCCACACCACCACCCCACGATAACACCCCACTAAGATCTCCACACCACCACCACCCCACAATAACCCCACACCACCACCACCCCACCATACCACCCCACCACCATAACCCCACACCACGATACCACCCCACCACCATAACCCCACACCACGATACCACCCCACCACCATAACCCCACACCACGATACCACCCCACCACCATAACCCCACACCACGATACCACCCCACCACCATAACCCCACACCACGATACCACCCCACCACCATAACCCCACACCACCATAACCCCACACCACCATATCCCCCCACCACCATAACCCCACACCACCATATCCCCACACCACGATAACCCCACACCACCATATCACCACACCACGATAACCCCACACCACCATATCACCACACCACCATAACACCCCACCACCATAACACCCCACCAAGATCTCCACACCACCAAGATCTCCACACCACCATATCCCCACACCACGATAACCCCACTTCACCATAACCCCACTTCACCATAACCCCACTTCACCATAACCCCACACCACGATAACCCCACACCACGATAACCCCACACCACCATATCACCACACCACCACTTCGCTATATCCCCACACCACCACACCGCTATAACCCCACACCACCACCCCACGATAACACCCCACTAAGATCTCCACACCACCATAACCCCACACCACCATAACCCCACACCACCATAACACCACAACACAAAACCACTATATCCCCACACCATAACCCCACACCACCACCCCACGATAACACCCCACTAAGATCTCCACACCACCACCACCCCACAATAACCCCACACCACCACCACCCCACCATACCACCCCACCACCATAACCCCACACCACGATACCACCCCACCACCATAACCCCACACCACGATACCACCCCACCACCATAACCCCACACCACGATACCACCCCACCACCATAACCCCACACCACGATACCACCCCACCACCATAACCCCACACCACGATACCACCCCACCACCATAACCCCACACCACGATACCACCCCACCACCATAACCCCACACCACGATACCACCCCACCACCATAACCCCACACCACGATACCACCCCACCACCATAAACCCACACCACGATACCACCCCACCACCATAAACCCACACCACGATACCACCCCACCACCATAAACCCACACCACGATACCACCCCACCACCATAACCCCACACCACGATACCACCCCACCACCATAACCCCACTTCACTATAACCACACACCACGATACCACCATAACCCCACTTCACTATAACCACACACCACGATACCACCATAACCCCACTTCACTATAACCACACACCACACTAACCCCACACCACCACTTCACTATAACCACACACCACACTAACCCCACACCACCATAACACCCCACCAAGATCCCCACACCACCATAACCCCACACCACCATAACCCCACACCACCATAACCCCACACCACCATAACCCCACACCACCATAACCCCACACCACCATAACCCCACACCACCATAACCCCACACCACTATAACCCCACACCACCACCCACGATAACACCTCACTAAGATCTCCACACCACCACAACCCTACACCACCATAACCCCACATCACCATAACCCCATAACACCACACCACCACCCCACGATAACCCCACACCACCACCCCACGATAACACCCCACTAAGATCTCCACACCACCACAACCCTACACCACCATAATCCCCCTCCACCATAACCCCACACTAGCAAACCACGATACCACCACATCACCATACCACCATATCCCCCCACCACCGTATCCCCAAACCAACATATCCCCACACCACCACACCACGATAACCCCACACCACCATATCACCACACCACGATAACCCCACACCACCATATCACCCCACCACCATAACACCCCACCACCATAACACCCCACCAAGATCTCCACACCACCATATCCCCACACCACGATAACCACACTTCACCATAACCCCACTTCACCATAACCCCACTTCACCATAACCCCACACCACGATAACCCCACACCACGATAACCCCACACCACCATATCACCACACCACCACTTCGCTATATCCCCACACCACCACACCGCTATAACCCCACACCACCACCCCACGATAACACCCCACTAAGATCTCCACACCACCATAACCCCACACCACCATAACCCCACACCACCATAACACCACAACACAAAACCACTATATCCCCACACCATAACCCCACACCACCACCCCACGATAACACCCCACTAAGATCTCCACACCACCACCACCCCACCATACCACCCCACCACCATAACCCCACACCACGATACCACCCCACCACCATAACCCCACACCACGATACCACCCCACCACCATAACCCCACACCACGATACCACCCCACCACCATAACCCCACACCACGATACCACCCCACCACCATAACCCCACACCACGATACCACCCCACCACCATAACCCCACACCACCATAACCCCACACCACCATATCCCCCCACCACCATAACCCCACACCACCATATCCCCACACCACGATAACCCCACACCACCATATCCCCACACCACGATAACCCCACACCACCATATCACCACACCACCATAACACCCCACCACCATAACACCCCACCAAGATCTCCACACCACCAAGATCTCCACACCACCATATCCCCACACCACGATAACCCCACTTCACCATAACCCCACTTCACCATAACCCCACTTCACCATAACCCCACTTCACCATAACCCCACTTCACCATAACCCCACACCACGATAACCCCACACCACGATAACCCCACACCACCATATCACCACACCACCACTTCGCTATATCCCCACACCACCACACCGCTATAACCCCACACCACCACCCCACGATAACACCCCACTAAGATCTCCACACCACCATAACCCCACACCACCATAACCCCACACCACCATAACACCACAACACAAAACCACTATATCCCCACACCATAACCCCACACCACCACCCCACGATAACACCCCACTAAGATCTCCACACCACCACCCCCCCACAATAACCCCACACCACCACCACCCCACCATACCACCCCACCACCATAACCCCACACCACCACCACCCCACCATACCACCCCACCACCATAACCCCACACCACGATACCACCCCACCACCATAACCCCACACCACGATACCACCCCACCACCATAACCCCACACCACGATACCACCCCACCACCATAACCCCACACCACGATACCACCCCACCACCATAACCCCACACCACGATACCACCCCACCACCATAACCCCACACCACGATACCACCCCACCACCATAACCCCACACCACGATACCACCCCACCACCATAACCCCACACCACGATACCACCCCACCACCATAACCCCACACCACGATACCACCCCACCACCATAACCCCACACCACGATACCACCCCACCACCATAAACCCACACCACGATACCACCCCACCACCATAAACCCACACCACGATACCACCCCACCACCATAACCCCACACCACGATACCACCCCACCACCATAACCCCACTTCACTATAACCACACACCACGATACCACCATAACCCCACTTCACTATAACCACACACCACGATACCACCATAACCCCACTTCACTATAACCACACACCACACTAACCCCACACCACCACTTCACTATAACCACACACCACACTAACCCCACACCACCATAACACCCCACCACCATAACACCCCATCAAGATCTCCACACCACCATAACACCCCACCAAGATCTCCACACCACCATAACCCCACACCACCATATCCCCACACCGCCATAACCCCACACCACTATAACCCCACACCACCACCCACGATAACACCAAACCACTATAACCCCACACCACCAACCACGATAACACCAAACCACTATAACCCCACACCACCATAACCCCCACACCACCACCCCACGATAACACCCCACTAAGATCTCCACACCACCATAACCCTACACCACCATAATCCCCCTCCACCATAACCCCACACTATCAAACCACGATACCACCACATCACCATACCACCATATCCCCCCACCACCATAACCCCACACCACCATATCCCCACACCACGATAATCCCACACCACGATAACCCCACACCACCATATCACCACACCACGATAACCCCACACCACCATATCACCACACCACCATAACCCCACACCACCATAACACCCCACCACCATAACACCCCACCAAGATCTCCACACCACCATATCCCCACACCACGATAACCCCACTTCACGATAACCCCACTTCACCATAACCCCACACCACGATAACCCCACACCACCATATCACCACACCACCATAACACCCCACCACCATAACACCCCACCAAGATCTCCACACCACCATAACCCCACACCACCATAACCCCACACCACCATATCACCACACCACCATATCACCACACCACGATAACCCCACACCACCACCATAACACCCCACCAAGATCTCCACACCACCATAACCCCACACCACCATAACCCCACACCACCACCACCCCACCATAACACCCCACCACCATATCCCCACACCACCACCACCCCACCATAACCCCACCATAGCAACCCACCACCCCACGATAACCCCACACAACACCATAACCCCCCACCATGTTAACCCCACACTGGCAAACCACGATAACCCCACACCACCATAACCCCCCACCACGATATCCCCACACCACCATATCCCCACACCACCACTCCGCTATATCCCCACACCACCACACCGCTATAACCCCACACCACCACCCCACGATAACACCCCACTAAGATCTCCACACCACCATAACCCCACACCACCATAACCCCACACCACCATAACCCCACACCACCATAACACCACAACACCAAACCACTATATCCCCACACCACCATAACCCCACACCACCACCCCACGATAACACCCCACTAAGATCTCCACACCACCATAACCCCACACCACCATAACCCCACACCACCATAACACCCCACCAAGATCTCCACACCACCATAACCCCACACCACCATAACACCCCACCACCATAACACCCCACCAAGATCCCCACACCACCATAACCCCACACCACCATAACCCCACACCACCATAACCCCACACCACCATAACCCCACACCACCATAACCCCACACCACCATAACCCCACACCACCATAACCCCACACCACCATATCCCCCCACACCACCATAACACCACACCACTATAACCCCACACCACCACCCACGATAACACCTCACTAAGATCTCCACACCACCACAACCCTACACCACCATAACCCCACATCACCATAACCCCATAACACCACACCACCACCCCACGATAACCCCACACCACCACCCCACGATAACACCCCACTAAGATCTCCACACCACCACAACCCTACACCACCATAATCCCCCTCCACCATAACCCCACACTAGCAAACCACGATACCACCACATCACCATACCACCATATCCCCCCACCACCGTATCCCCACACCAACATATCCCCACACCACGATAACCCCACACCACCATATCACCACACCACCATATCCCCACACCACCACACCACGATAACCCCACACCACCATAACACCCCACCAAGATCTCCACACCACCATAACCCCACACCACCATAACACCCCACCAAGATCTCCACACCACCATAACCCCACACCACCATAACACCCCACCAAGATCTCCACACCACCATAACCCCACACCACCACCACCCCACAATAACCCCACACAACCACCACCCCACCATAACACCCCACCACCATATCCCCACACCACCACCACCCCACCATAACACCCCACCACCCCACCATAACCCCACACAACACCATAACCCCCCACCATGTTAACCCCACACTGGCAAACCACGATAACCCCGCACCACCATAACCCCACACCACGATACCACCCCACCACCATAACCCCACACCACGATACCACCCCACCACCATAACCCCACACCACGATACCACCCCACCACCATAACCCCACACCACGATACCACCCCACCACCATAACCCCACACCACGATACCACCCCACCACCATAACCCCACACCACGATACCACCCCACCACCATAACCCCACACCACGATACCACCCCACCACCATAACCCCACACCACGATACCACCCCACCACCATAACCCCACACCACGATACCACCCCACCACCATAACCCCACACCACGATACCACCCCACCACCATAACCCCACACCACGATACCACCCCACCACCATAACCCCACACCACGATACCACCCCACCACCATAACCCCACACCACGATACCACCCCACCACCATAACCCCACACCACGATACCACCCCACCACCATAACCCCACACCACGATACCACCCCACCACCATAACCCCACACCACGATACCACCCCACCACCATAACCCCACACCACGATACCACCCCACCACCATAACCCCACACCACGATACCACCCCACCACCATAACCCCACACCACGATACCACCCCACCACCATAACACCACACCACGATACCACCCCACCACCATAACCCCACACCACGATACCACCCCACCACCATAACCCCACACCACGATACCACCCCACCACACTAACCCCACACCACCATAACACCCCACCACCATAACACCCCATCAAGATCTCCACACCACCACCCACGATAACACCAAACCACTATAACCCCACACCACCAACCACGATAACACCAAACCACTATAACCCCACACCACCAACCACGATAACACCAAACCACTATAACCCCACACCACCATAACCCCCACACCACCACCCCACGATAACACCCCACTAAGATCTCCACACCACCATAACCCCACACTATCAAACCACGATACCACCACATCACCATACCACCATATCCCCCCACCACCATAACCCCACAGCACCATATCCCCACACCACGATAACCCCACACCACCATATCACCACACCACCATAACCCCACACCACCATATCACCACACCACCATAACCCCACACCACCATAACACCCCACCACCATAACACCCCACCAAGATCTCCACACCACCATAACCCCACACCACCATATCCCCACACCACGATAACCCCACACCACCATATCACCACACCACGATAACCCCACACCACCATCATAACACCCCACCAAGATCTCCACACCACCATAACCCCACACCACCACCACCCCACCATAACACCCCACCATAGCAACCCACCACCCCACAATAACCCCACACAACACCATAACCCCCCACCATGTTAACCCCACACTGGCAAACCACGATAACCCCACACCACCATAACCCCCCACCACCATATCCCCACACCACCATATCCCCACACCACCACCCCACGATAACCCCACAACACCACCCCACGATAACCCCATACTACGATAAAACCCCACACCACGATAACACCACATAACCATAACACCCCACCAAGATCACCCCACACCACCATAACACCCCACCACCATAACATCCCACCACCATAAACCCACACCACCACAACCCCACACCACGATAAACCCATAACCCCACACCACGATAAACCCACACCACCATAACCCCACACCAAGGTAACCCCACACCACCAGCTGACCATCCTCCAAATCAATATGTTTCACTTCTCAAATGTTGAAACACATTTATATTGGAGCCTTCATCCTAATCCTAATGTCACAGCTCATCCCACGGGATCAGTTCTGTACAGAGACATGTCAGTGTTTATTTCTGCTGGCAGCAGGGGGGAAGGTCTCTCTTTCTCTAGTCTCTGCACCAGGCTGAGCTGAGGGAAGATGGCACCAGAATATCAATAAGACCCAAGAGTCACACTCAACGCTGTAACTCACTCACACACACTGCACCAAATCCTACACACTCATTATACCATGTATTAAGGCTGTGGGGGTTAATAGAAGGGACTGTAGCAAAAGCATGCTATGTTTCAGTGATAGTTGGTGTTCTAGTGGTAGTACTGTTGATGATGCTACTGATGTTGTATTTGATAAAGCCTGTGGTATCAATGTGTTAAACCCTAGTTGTCTCTGGAGTCAGGAGCCGCTGACCAATTTCTCCCTTGATCTCTCCAAAGTGTGTGTCTGTATGTGTGTGTGTGTGAGAGAGACCCACCCTCCTGCCCTCTGTATTGATGTAGGTGAGGGAGTTGCCAGTCGATTCACCCACATCAGCTGAGCCTGCAGCTCTGTGTGTGTGTCTGTCTACAGGGTCTTGTGTGTGAGAGTATGTGGGGCATAACACTTATTGTGGGGTTGGTTGGTGGTAGACGGGGATATTGGGTTAAACTATAGTCAGACTAACTCAGAGACATTTATATCAGTTCAAGTCAGATGGAAGTCCCAGACAAAATGGCACCTGATTCACTATAATGTTCCCTGTAAATGTCAGTCAGGAGGTAAGCCTCCTTACATAAGCTACCCAGAGTGTTGAAGACAGGTTGTTCCTGGTCCGTGGGAATTCTTCCCTTGTTCTTTGTGTATAGAGACTGTCCTCTGCTTCTTAGACTGGGCCCACACACACACTCACACTCTTAGGCCCTCTGTGGCAGCCTGGCTGGTTGGTCCCTGTTCATGCTCCATATTAACATTCTGGCAGTAGAGCCTCTTAAAGGGCTTAGTCCTCTCAGAGCTGCTGAGGGAGCGATGAAAGAGAGGAGGGGGAGCAAGGGGTGGGAGAAGAGACAGTATAGAGGGAAAGAGAGAGAAGGGGGAGCAGAGGGAGAGAAAGAAAAGCAGGGGGATAGAGGAGTATTTGAGGAGTAGCACTATTGTCATTGTTAAATAGCTTAAGGAAAATGGAGGACTCTGGCTTTGAAGAGTCATGAAAGGAGGTGGAATTGTGTTTTTCCTTTGGTGTATTAGACTCCCAAATGAAGTGCTGAGTGCACACACACATTCACACAACAAACCCTAAAATACACCTGCCCTGTGAAGGACATATTAACAGGGGTGCCATCACCACTTTGGCTCTGTAACCATGGTTACCATGGCCTCTAGCTACTGAGCATCAGCAGAACCCTTTTCCCCACCTTCTTTCTCCTGCTGACTTCCTGCTCTCTCTCTCTCTCTACCGCTCTCACTTTCATCTCACTCTCTGTTTCCTCCCTTTTCCAACTCTCAGTTTTCATTCCTTTCCACCCTCTCTCTTCCTCACTCCCTCTCACTGCCCCCTCCCTCTCCCCAGGTCCCAGTCTGCCTGTGTATAAAGTGGAGCAGTCATTGTGTATCATGTATAATGGAGGAGACACAAAGAGCAGTGGACAGGACAGTTCTCTGGCCCAGTGAAATGCCAGGCAATCAGCCATGACCTTTCAGAGGCAAGAACGCAAGAAACGGTAACGATGTCAGTGGACAGACCACAAGGTCACATTTGGTCCAGAGGGAAGATGAACAGGGCTCTAAGAGAGAGAGCTCCTATAATTTGATGGTCTGTATGTATGGAGAGACACTAGTTCCAGGAGAGCAGTGGGTTAGACTACAGTACATGAGAAATGTATTTGAGCTATCAGACCCACATATAGAGGGATGAGACATTGATGTACAAGGGTCTCTATATACACTGCTCAAAAAAATTAAGGGAACACTTAAACAACACAATGTAACTCCAAGTCAATCACATCTGTGAAATCAAACTGTCCACTTAGGAAGCAACACTGATTGACAATACATTTTACATGCTGTTGTGCAAATGGAATAGACAAAAGGTGGAAATTATAGGCAATTAGCAAGACACCCCCAATAAAGGAGTGGTTCTGCAGGTGGTGACCACAGACCACTTCTCAGTTCCTATGCTTCCTGGCTGAGGTTTTGGTCACTTTTGAATGCTGGCGGTGCTTTCACTCTAGTGGTAGCATGAGACGGAGTCTACAACCCACACAAGTGGCTCAGGTAGTGCAGCTCATCCAGGATGGCACATCAATGCGAGCTGTGGCAAGAAGGTTTGCTGTGTCTGTCAGCGTAGTGTCCAGAGCATGGAGGCGCTACCAGGAGACAGGCCAGTACATCAGGAGACGTGGAGGAGACCGTAGGAGGGCAACAACCCAGCAGCAGGACCGTCTCCAAACTCTGTCACGTCTGTCACATGTGCTCATGTGGTCAGTGTGAACCTGCTTTCATCTGTGAAGAGCACAGGGCGCCAATGGCGAATTTGCCAATCTTGGTGTTCTCTGGTAAATGCCAAACGTCCTGCACGGTGTTGGGCTGTAAGCACAACCCCCACCTGTGGACGTCGGGCCCTCATACCACCCTCATGGAGTCTGTTTCTGACCGTTTGAGCAGACACATGCACATTTGTGGCCTGCTGGAGGTCATTTTGCAGGGCTCTGGCAGTGCTCCTCCTTGCACAAAGCCGGAGGTAGCGGTCCTGCTGCTGGGTTGTTGCCCTCCTACGGCCTCCTCCACGTCTCCTGATGTACTGGCCTGTCTCCTGGTAGCGCCTCCATGCTCTGGATACTACGCTGACAGACACAGCAAACCTTCTTGCCACAGCTCGCATTGAAGTGCCATCCTGGATGAGCTGCACTACCTGAGCCACTTGTGTGGGTTGTAGACTCCGTCTCATGCTACCACTAGAGTGAAAGCACCGCCAGCATTCAAAAGTGACCAAAACATCAGCCAGGAAGCATAGGAACTGAGAAGTGGTCTGTGGTCACCACCTGCAGAACCACTCCTTTATTGGGGGTGTCTTGCTAATTGCCTATAATTTCCACCTTTTGTCTATTCCATTTGCACAACAGCATGTGAAATTTATTGTCAATCAGTGTTGCTTCCTAAGTGGACAGTTTGATTTCACAGAAGTGTGATTGACTTGGAGTTACATTGTGTTGTTTAAGTGTTCCCTTTATTTTTTTGAGCAGTGTAGTTCCTTATATAACATGCAATAAGTGATTTATAGGACCTCTACAGGAAAGAGATGCTGAGGGCAGGACACAGAGGCATGTTGGCATTTATTGGGATGACTCATGTACTGGAGACAGCTCTGCAGAGTGGTCACTAGCTGGCACAGCCACAAAGTCATATAAGCTGATTTTAAACCTAACCTTAAACCTAAACTTAACCACACTGCTAACCCTAATGCCTAAACCTAACCTTAAAATAAGACCAAAAAGCGAATATTTGTTTTCATGCTGTTTTTACAATATAGCCAATTTTGACTTTGCAGCTGACCCATCTAGCGGAAATCGCTCAGTGCTGCCTCCAGGGCAAGATTCATGACAATAAACGTCAACCTTCGACACTAAGAGGAAGGATAGGACAGGGAGGGTGAGCGAAGGAAGCACAGCTGGTAAAATGTAGTCAAGACAGCGAGTTGGGATGAGACCGTGTCAATGGATCAGGGGGTATAATGCTGTATTAAATCCCATTCTGCAGCTGTCTTACAGTAAGCAGCTTACAGTCCCGGTCTTTATGAAGGGACAGAGACAGGACAAAGACAAACTGCAGTGGAGACCTTGGGACGGAGAGGGCAGGGTGGGACCTTTCGCTGTCTGTTCTTACTCTACCTATCTCAATCCATCCTTCCCACATGAAAAAATACTATGGTTTTCTCTGTACTGTTTTTGGAGTGAATACTGTAGTATTTACTGTAGTATTGCAGACATGACTGTAGTATTTACCGTTTTCTATAGTATAAATACTGTAGTAAGAAAAAAAAGTTGAATTTGCTGTGGTATTAACGATAGTGTTTTTGTTTGATTAACTCTGACATATCAGTGGGGACTTTCTCCTTGAGGAAGGCTACTGGACAAATACTCCAAAGGCACATTTTATATAACCTGTAGGTAGGTAGGACTGGGGTCTGAAGATTTCAGAGATTTCAGAGCTTCTGCTCTTTTCTATAACCTGTAGGGGACATAATATATGGTCGATACTTGGCATGTACAGTTGAAGTCGGAAGTTTACATACACCTTAGCCAAATACATTTAAACTCAGTTTTTCACAATTCCTGACATTTAATCAAAGTAAAAATTCCCTGTTTTAGTTCAGTTAGGATCACCACTTTATTTTAGGAATGTGAAATGTCAGAATAATTGTAGAGTGATTTATTTCAGCTTTTATTTCTTTCATCACATTCCCAGTCAGTCAGAAGTTTACATAAACTCAATTAGTATTTGGAAGCATTTCCTTTAAATTGTTTAACTTGGGTCATACGTTTCGGGTAGCATTCCACAAGCTTCCCACAATAAGTTGGGTGAATTTTGGCCCATTCACCCTGACAGAGTTGGTGTAACTGAGTCAGGTTTTGCTCGCGTACACTTTTTCAGTTCTGCCCACAAATGTTCTGTAGGATCGAGGTCAGGGCTTTGTGATGACCACTCCAATACCTTGACTTTGTTGTCCTTAAGCCATTTTGCCACAACTTTGGAAGTATGCTTGGGGTCAATGTCCATTTGGAAGACACATTTGCGACCAAGCTTTAACTTCCTGAATGATGTCTTGAGATGTTGCTTCAATATATCCACATAATTCTCCTCCCTTATGATGCCATTTATTTTGTAAAGTGCACCAGTCCCTCCTGCAGCAAAGCACCCCCACAACATGATGCTGCCACCCCTGTGCTTCACGGTTGGGATGGTGTTCTTCGGCTTGCAAGCCTCCCCCTTTTTCCTCCAAACATAACGATGTTCATTATGGCCAAACAGTTCTATTTTTGTTTCATCAGACCAGAGTACATTTCTCAAAAAAGTACAATCTTTGTCCGCATGTGCAGTTGCAAACCTTAGTCTGGATTTTTTATGGCGGTTTTGGAGCAGTGGCTTCTTCCCTGCTGAGCGGCCTTTCAGGTTATATCGATTATAGTACTCATTTTACTGTGGATATAGATACTTTTGTACCCATTTCCTCCAGCATCTTCACAAGGTCCTTTGCTGTTGTTCTGGGATTGATTTGCACTTTTCGCACCAAAGTACGTTCATCTGTAGGAGACAGAACGTGTCTCCTTCCTGAGCGGTATGACGGCTTCGTGGTACCATGGTGTTTGTACAAATGAACGTTGTACCTTCAGGTGTTTGGAAATTGCTCCCAAGGATGAACCAGACTTGTGGAGGTCTACCATTTTTTTGATTCATATTTTGATTTTCCCATGATGTCAAGGAAAGAGCCACTGAGCTTGAAGGTAGGCCTTGAAATACATCCACAGGTACAGCTCAAATTGACTCACATTATGTCAATTAGCCTATCAGAAGCTTCTAAAGCCATGACATAATTTTCTGGAATTTTCCAAGCTGTTTAAAGGCACAGTCAACTTAGTGTATGTAATCTTCTGACCCACTGGAATTGTGATACAGTGAATTATAGGTGAAATAATCTGTAACAATTGTTGGAATTGTGTCATGCACAAAGTATATGTCCTAACCGACTTGCCAAATCTATAGTTTGTTTACAAGAAATTTGTGGAAGGGTTGAAAAATGAGTTTTAGGACTCCAACCTAAGTGTATGTAAACTTCCGACTTCAACTGTAGGTCTCTCACTTAAAAACTTCTTGAGAATACAGGGGGTGCTGTTTCGCATTAGCATAATTGCCTCTACAGATTAAACTGCCTCTTATTCAATTATTGCTGTTACTATATGCATATAACCATATACCATTGGATAGAAAACAAGCTATGGTTTCTAAAACCGTTCCAAGTTTGTCTCTGAGTGAAACACAGGTCATTTCACAGCACTTTCCCTGAGCCAGAAGAAGATTGCAAGATGTGTATGCTCGCTTCAACGCTCTGCCTATATATGGTCATGCCACCTATGACCCGAAACACACTTCATTCTTCTTCCTCTGGGTGTCAGGAAGTTGTCAGAGGATAAATTTTTTGTTTATCTTGTACTGACGTGAAATAAGACCTATTTCTTTAGCGTGACCGACAACTTCCGGTTTTCTGAAATGCGCGTTGTAGAGGTGCCATTGTCTTTTGTTATGCTGACGTTACGGATGAAAACTATCTCCGTCTCGAAGTTTGTTTGATACATGTGACCATATCACCGTAATGTATGTTTTTTCAATATAGTTTAATCAGATTATTAGAATTTTTTCGGGAGTTTTGCCGTGTTCCGTTCTTTGAGTTTTTTAACTTTGGACAGGGACCGTGCCAGTCGACCAGTACCCAGGCTAAATGAAGAGGGGAAGTTGCCATTGTGAATGGATTGAACGACTCATCAGGACTAAGGACACCTTGATCAACATTCTGATGAAAGATCAGCAATAGTAAGACCCAATTTACGATGTTATTTCATATATCTGTCGTGCATGTGAACTGGTCGGGCGCGTCCAGCTGGTTCTGGCTGGCCTGGTTATGCTAATTTAGCGCTACATTTTGTTTTCGCTATAAAACATTTAAAAAATCTGAAATATTGTTTGGATTCACCAGATGTTGGGCTTTCAATTTCTGTACGCTGTGTATTTTTTCTGAAATGTTTTAAGACAAGTAATTAGTTATATAACGTTGGTCTCTGTAATTGTTCTAGCTGCATCAGCACTATATCAGATTGCAGCTGCAATGTAGAACTGTGATTTATACCTGAAAAATGCACATTTTTAAAAAAAAAACTATGCTATACCATAAATATGTTATCAGACTGTCATCTTATGAATTTGTTTGTTGGTTAGTGGCTATCAATATCTTAGTTTAGCCGAATTGGTGATAGCACCTGATGGAGTAAGAAACTGTTGGAGTAAGAAAATGGTGTCTTTTGCTAACGTGTTTAGCTAATAGATTTACATATTGTGTCTTCCCTGTAAAACATTTAAAAAATCTGAAATGGTGGTTTTATTCACAAGATCTGTGTCTTTCATTGGGTGTCTTGGACTTGTGATTTAATGATATTTAGATGCTACTATTTAATTGTGACGCTATGCTAGCGATGCTAATCAGTGTGGGTGGGGTGGGGGGTGCTCCCGGATCCGGTTTAGGTACTCTGTAGAGGTTTTAAGGGACATGGGGGGGGGGGGGGGGGGGATGGACACACTTTTCTTGGAAGATCCTGCAGCATGTTCTTATGAATCCTCTCAGCAGGCTGTCTGTTTCCTCTGCAGCCATTAACAGCCCCAACACACACACACCAGAGGAGGCTGGTGGGAGGAGCTATTGGAGGACGGGCTCATTGTAATGGTTGGAATGGAATCAATGGAACGGAGATTAACACGTTGTTTTGATGTGTTTGGTACCATTCTACTGATTCCAGTCACTACAATGAACCTGTCCTCCTATAGCTGCTCTCACCAGCCTCTGGCACACACACCATCTCTATTCAATTAAATGTACTTTAGTGGCATGACGTAACAATATGCGTATTGCCAAAGCGTACTTCGGAGATTAAGTGATTCATTTACAATATTAACATGAAGTAACAACAATAATCAAGGGACAAAATAACCATACAGTGGACAATAACAATGTCATTGAGTACATGTGCAGGTTAGTTGGTCTGTCAGACACTGTCCCTCATTTTATGGCAGGCAGCTCTCTCTCTCAAACACACGCTAATAGTAACACTAACCATGATTCCGACAGACTTCGAACAAGACATTGTATTATGAGAGGAGTTAATTGTGTATATTTACACAGAAACATAATCTGACTCCAATGCATTAAAATCCCATTAACTGACATATTTGTCCCAATTGTCTTTCATCTCTATAACTATGATTAATTTTAACATTTCACTGTTGTTTTTGATCGACAAAACCAAGGACCTAATAGTTTGTTCTCTTATTTTGGCCAATAGTAGTATTATTGGGTCCCAGGAAGCCATTCCTACCATTCACGAATTATGTCGTTCGGATTGTCTCTTCATTGTGATGGTTTTCACACCTGTCCCAGAGGTTCCGACCAACGGTATGTTCCTTTATGGGCCTTGGTACTGAAACCACTGCCGCTTGACAGAGTACTGCTGAAAGCTCTGAGTGTAGCCGTGTTTGAGGAGACTGGAATTCCCTAGCTCCAACGCCGGGTGGAATATGAGGTCAGCTATGAATGGATGGGGTTTATTGGGAAGGGGCAGAGGGTAATAGGAGGTGCTGAACCTAACCAATTAACCATCATTCACTTTCGATGATGTCAGGGCTTGTCTAAGGACTGGCTGATTGCTGGACTAGGAGGCACAGCAGGTTAAAGATCTGATATGATCAGCTGTAGCCTCCATTGTTAACTTATATTTCTGAGCAATTTACAAGTCTTGTTTGATGTTTAACAAAAGGCTTTACATTTACATTTACATTTAAGTCATTTAGCAGACGCTCTTATCCAGAGCGACTTACAAATTGGTGCATTCACCTAATGACATCCAGTGGAACAGCCACTTTACAATAGTGCATCTAGATCTTTTAAGGGGGGGCGGGGGGGGGCAGAAGGATTGCTTTATCCTATCCTAGGTATTCCTTGAAGAGGTGGGGTTTCAGGTGTCTCCGGAAGGTGGTGATTGACTCCGCTGTCCTGGCGTCGTGAGGGAGTTTGTTCCACCATTGGGGTGCCAGAGCAGCGAACAGTTTTGACTGGGCTGAGCGGGAACTGTACTTCCTCAGTGGTAGGGAGGCGAGCAGGCCAGAGGTGGATGAACGCAGTGCCCTTGTTTGGGTGTAGGGCCTGATCAGAGCCTGAAGGTACTGAGGTGCCGTTCCCCTCACAGCTCCGTAGGCAAGCACCATGGTCTTGTAGCGGATGCGAGCTTCAACTGGAAGCCAGTGGAGAGAGCGGAGGAGCGGGGTGACGTGAGAGAACTTGGGAAGGTTGAACACCAGACGGGCTGCGGCGTTCTGGATGAGTTGTAGGGGTTTAATGGCACAGGCAGGGAGCCCAGCCAACAGCGAGTTGCAGTAATCCAGACGGGAGATGACAAGTGCCTGGATTAGGACCTGCGCCGCTTCCTGTGTGAGGCAGGGTCGTACTCTGCGGATGTTGTAGAGCTTTAGGCTGTTACAAGCCTGTTTCATAGTTTCTATTAAAGTTTTTTGTGTAGTTATTATCATCATCATACTATACTCACAGTGGGACCTTTGTAAATGTTATTATTCAGACCTTGGTCAATGTAGCCTACTCCTGCTGTAAGTTTCACACTCTCTGAAAAAAGGGTTATCTAGAACCAAAAAGGGTTCTTCAGCTGTCCCCCTTTGAAGAACCCTTTTTGGTTCTACATAGAACCGTATAGTTTTATCTGGAACCGAAAAGGGTTCTACCTGGAACAAAAAAATTGTTATCCTATGGGGACAACAGCAGAACCCTTTTGGAACCCTTTTGTTCTAAGAGTGCAGTATCTAATTCCATGGTGGTAGCTTAGGTTTGGACAGTGACACAAATGTTTAAGATATTCCATTTTCTTTCAGTGAAATCATTCCAATCTCTGTTCCAGGGAGGGATGTTTTAGTTTGGGGGAGAAAGGGGAGGGATTTAGAGTGAACGCTTATTATCCCAAAATATCCATGCAACAGCTGCATCATTTCCTCAGCAACACTTGTCGCCATGGCGCTGTGATGTCAGTTTTCTGGCATTCACTGGCTGACAAGAGGGTGAGAAACACACACACACACTTACTTTTCCATTACACAAACACATTAGTACGCATAACAAAATTCTACAGTTTTATCCACTTGTCAACACCCTCTCGTTATAGCTTTATGAACACATGCAAACACACAGGAACACTAAATTACATTCACACACATGCAGACAGATACTACAGCCACATTACAGCCTCATAACAGTCTCATAGCAATCCCGTAGCAGTCCCATTTTTTTAATTATTATCCTTTATTTAACTAGGGAAGTCGGTTAAGAACAAATTCTTATTTACAATGACGGCCTACCAAAAGGCCTCCTGTGGGGATGGAGGATTAAAAAGGAAATATATATAAAAGTAAAGGACAAAAACACATCACGACAAGAGAGACACCACAACACTACTTAAAGAGAGACCTAAGACAACAACATAGCATGGCAAAAGCTTCCATCTGGTGCTGTGGTTTTAGGGAAACCTTCCTCCCCTCCCAATCCCTCTCTCAACTTCTTTCAACCACCCCTGTACCCAATCACCCCCTACTCCCATTACAGTCCCACTACAGCCACACGACGGTCCCACTACAGCCACACGATGGTCCCACTACAGCCACACGACGGTCCCACTACAGCCACACGACGGTCCCACTACAGCCACACGACAGCACTGAGACGTTGGCCTGTTCCTCTAATCCTACATGGAAGATAGCTCCCTTTGTTGGCTTTCTTTCTTTAATTCGCTCCTCTCTTTTTCAGTATCTCTCCCACTCCTTTTCCCCTCTCACTCCCACTTCCTTTGCCTTCTTCCTCCACTGTCAGAGAGGGGGGAAAGCAGTGTTTCCAGGACAACTGCAGATGTGGAGGAAGTGGATTTGTGAAATGTAGAGTGCTAATGGTGTGTTTTGCAGCTAGAACAGATATGGGAACAGGGGTCGGGGATTGGAATGGGGTTTAGGGGAGTAGGGAGTGATTGGGGACAGGGGTGGATGAAATGAGTTGAGAGAGGAATTGGGAGGGGAGGGCTAAGGGGGCTAGACTAGAGGGGGAATGTGGGTGGGGGGAAGGTTTCCCTAAAACCACAGCACCAGATGGAAGCTTTTGATCCCACAAGTCTCTGTTTCATCAGGACTAATGAATGCGATTCTACTCCATTTGATTCAGTTCAGTAGTTTTAATTCTGATTCACTGTATGGAGCTTTCTTAACCTACAGAGTGCTTGAATGCTTGAGTTCTTTCCCTTCTGAATCATCTACCTTAGTGGGCTGTTACCTCATAGAGCTCTGCACTTGACCTGAGTAAATGTATTTCATACGTTTGACCTTTGACTTCTGCTCTTGGTGGGGTTAAATTGGGGTAGCCAGAAGGAGTGAAAATACCCCCCTCATCAACCTCTTATTTTAAAGCTTAGTTCTGATTAGAGTGTAGCTCTGCCTGCCTGCCTGCCTGTCTGTCTGTCTGTCTCCCTCCCTCCCATTTTCTGTCTGATTTCCTCCCAGCTGAGAAAACAGGCGCGGGGACTCTTGGCAGAAGAGACGAGGAGAGGCCTTTTCAGACGGAGAGAAAAGAGTTTGCCACAATGAAAGAGAGCATTGTGCTAGCCTTACATTGGGCTACACATCTCTAGGCTACATCTCTAGCTCTGTTAGCAACCACACCATTACTGTGTCTCTTTAAAGCAGATGAGATAGCCCCTGGCAATGCAATGACTGTCCCAGTGTGTTTATTCAATGGCTTCTTCCATTTCCTAAGGACACTTCCCGCCATTTTCTCTTACATCACCATTCTAGGCACTTTGCATCAGTGAATTTAAAGGAAAGGCTGTTGCCAGTTGTATGCATAAACTTGTTCAAAGCTCTGTGTGTGTGCAGTATTTTATATGCGCAAATACTCATGAGTGCAAAACCATTTTGTCTGTTGGTTAAGAGATGTGTGTGTGTGTGTGTGTGTGTGTGTGTGTGTGTGTGTGTGTGTGTGTGTGTGTGTGTGTGTGTGAGATCAACTGTGTATGGTATTGTTTAATGGTTCAACGTTTACACCTGTTGTGTCCTGTGCACATGGTGAATAAACAGTACAGTGAAATTCTTTGAGAGCTCTTTCACACAATGCACTGATGATGATGATGATGATACTAATATAGATAATAATAGGCAGTATGATATACATATAAACCGGGCTGAAAGTTACTGGAAGCAGGAATATATAAATACTTATGGTAATATACTAATAGCAATATATACAGGATAACTAGATAGATACTAATATATACATGTAAACAGGAGTAATAGTGACCAGTAACAGTATAAATAGATACTAATGGTAATATATACATGTAAACAGGAGTAATAGTGACCAGTAGCAGGATACATATATACTAATGGTAATATATATATGTAAACAGGAGTAATGGTGACCAGAAACAGGATAAATATATACTAATGGTAATATATATATGTAAACAGGAGTAATAGTGACCAGTAACAGGATAAATAGATACTAAGGGTAATATATACATGTAAACAGGAGTATTAGTGACCAGTAGCAAGATAAATAGATACATGTAAACATGAGTAATAGTGACCAGTAACAGGATAAATAGATACTAATGGTAATATATACATGTAAACATGAGTAATAGTGACCAGTAGCAGGATAAATAGATACTAATGGTAATATATATATATATGTAAACAGGAGTAATAGTGACCAGTAACAGGATAAATAGATACATGTAAACAGGAGTAATAGTGACCAGTAACAGGATAAATAGATACTAATGGTAATATATACATGTAAACAGGAGTAATAGTGACCAGTAACAGGATAAATAGATACTAATGGTAATATATACATGTAAACATGAGTAATAGTGACCAGTAGCAGGATAAATAGATACATGTAAACAGGAGTAATAGTGACCAGTACCAGGATAAATAGATATTAATGGTAATATATACATGTAAACAGGAGTAATAGTGACCAGTAGCAGGATAAATAGATACTAATGGTAATATATATATGTAAACAGGAGTAATAGTGACCAGTAGCAGGATAAATAGATACATGTAAACAGGAGTAATAGTGACCAGTAACAGGATAAATATATACTAATGATAATATATACATGTAAACAGGAGTAATAGTGACCAGTAGCAGGATACATATATACTAATGGTAATATATACATGTAAACAGGAGTAATAGTGACCAGTAGCAGGATAAATAGATACTAATGGTAATATATATATGTAAACAGGAGTAATAGTGACCAGTAGCAGGATAAATAGATACTAATGGTAATATATACATGTAAACAGGAGTAATAGTGACCAGTAGCAGGATAAATAGATAGATACTAATGGTAATATATACATGTAAACAGGAGTAATAGTGACCAGTAGCAGGATAAATAGATACTAATGGTAATATATATATGTAAACAGGAGTAATAGTGACCAGTAGCAGGATAAATAGATACTAATGGTAATATATACATGTAAACAGGAGTAATAGTGACCAGTAACAGGATAAATATATATTAATGATAATATATACATGTAAACAGGAGTAATAGTGACCAGTAGCAGGATAAATAGATAGATACTAATGGTAATATATACATGTAAACAGGAGTAATAGTGACCAGTAACAGGATAAATAGATAGATACTAATGGTAATATATACATGTAAACAGGAGTAATAGTGACCAGTAACAGGATAAATATATACTAATGGTAATATATACATGTAAACAGGAGTAATAGTGACCAGAAACAGGACAAATAGATACTAATGGTAATATATATATGTAAACAGGAGTAATAGTGACCAGTAACAGGATAAATAGATATTAATGATAATATATACATGTAAACAGGAGTAATAGTGACCAGTAGCAGGATAAATAGATACATGTAAACAGGAGTAATAGTGACCAGTAACTGGATAAATAGATACTAATGGTAATATATACATGTAAACAGGAGTAATAGTGACCAGTAACAGGATAAATAGATAGATACTAATGGTAATATATACATGTAAACAGGAGTCCAATTTGTAAGTCGCTCTGGATAAGAGCGTCTGCTAAATGACTTAAATGTAAATGTAAATGATTAATAGTGACCAGTAGCAGGATAAATAGATACATGTAAACAGGAGTAATAGTGACCAGTAACAGGATAAATAGATACTAATGGTAATATATACATGTAAACAGGAGTAGTAGTGACCAGTAACAGGATAAATAGATACTAAGGGTAATATATACATGTAAACAGGAGTAATAGTGACCAGTAGCAAGATAAATAGATACATGTAAACAGGAGTAATAGTGACCAGTAGCAGGATACATATATACTAATGGTAATATATACATGTAAACAGGAGTAATAGTGACCAGTAACAGGATAAATAGATACTAATGGTAATATATACATGTAAACAGGAGTAATAGTGACCAGAAACAGGATAAATAGATACTAATGGTAATATATACATGTAAACAGGAGTAATAGTGACCAGTAACAGGATAAATAGATACTAATGGTAATATATACATCTATTTATCCTGTTACTGGTCACTATTACTGCTGTTTACATGTGATTCAGATATTAGGGAGATATTTTAATTATAGAAGAATGGATTAACTTTGTCAATGGTATAGTTATGGATACTGTACTTATCACATTTTACATTTGATTTATTTATTTTATTTATTAACTACAAAAATGTAAGGTGTATTTTTAATTCTGTTGCTGCTCCGCACACACAAGCTTGTTAGCTGGCTAGCTATGGTCCAACTCTCGGAAGTTCAAAGGACATTCAAAGTTCCTCCATAGAAGCAGCACCTCCTAGGTATAATTCTGTGGTGTCAGATCATGCATGTCATAACAAGATGCCCAGCGCTTCAAGCCAGGCCTTCTCCTTCACCCTCTCTTTCTCTCTCCCCACCCGCCAAATTTCAGTTGCGTCTTGCGCCCTACACTTGGTTGTCCATTGCATATGTAAACAACTATAGCCTCGGCTGCTTAGGCTAAAACAAATATAGCTTGCTCGCTCAATAGCAAGCTTCTCTATCCACACTGATTAATGAAGTAATTTAATGTCCAGCTAATAGAAAAAAAAGTGGAACGGCCGAAACAAAAAAACTAATGGTTCTGTTCTGAATCAAATGATTGGAAAATAATTTGGGCTCCAACCCCTGGTGTTCACCCCGCCTCTCAACACCTTACTCTCACCACTTGCGGTCGGCCCGTCAGGAAGTCCAGAATCCAGTTGCAGAAGGAAGTGTTCCCAGGGTCCTGAGATTAGTGATGAGCTGAGAGGGCACTGGTGTTGAACGCTGAGCTGTAGTCGATGAACAGCATTCTCACATGTATTCCTCTTGTTCAGGTGGGAGAGGACAGCGTGGAGTGCAATTGCATTGTGGCGCACAGCTTGTAAATTGGAGTGGGTCTAGGATGATGGAGGTGATGTGTGCCATGAAAGCACTTCCTGATTACATATGTGAGTGCTACAGGGCTGTAGTCATTGTGGCAGGAAGCCTTAGAGTCCTTGGGAACAGGAATGATGGTGGGCAACCTGAGACGTGGGGATTACATTGACAGTGACAGTGAAGATGCCTGCCAGCAAACTTAAATAAGTTTTACCAGCATGTCACATGTACAACCAGAGGGGGGAAAACATGTTTACTCCACACACAGAGATGCATACAAAGCTCTCCCCCGCCCTCCATTTGGCAAATCTGACCATAATATATCCTCCTGATTCCTGCTTACAAGCAAAAACTAAAGCAGGAAATACCAGTGACTCGCTCAATATGGAAGTGGTCAGATGACGCAAATGCTACTCTACAGGACTGTTTTTCTAGCACAGACTGGAATATGTTCCGGGATTCATCCAATAGCATTGAGGAGTATACCACCTCAGTCATCGGCTTCATCAATTGACGACGTCGTCCCCACAGTGACCGTATGTACATATCCCAACCAGAAGCCATGGATTACAGGCAACATCCACATCAAGCTAAAGGCTAAAGCTGCCGCTTTCAAGGAGCGGGACACTAATCCGGACATTTATAAGAAATCCTGCTATGCCCTCAGACGAACTTGTTTGATACAAGCAAAATGTCAATACAGGATTAAGATTGAAAACTATTACGGACTACAAAGGGAAACACAGACGTGAGGTGCCCATTGACGCGAGCCTACCAGACTAGCTAAATGCCTTTTATGCTCGCTTCGAGGCAAGCAACACTGAAGCATGCACGAGAGCACCAGCTGTTCTGGATGACTGTGTGACAACACTCTTGGTAGCTGATGTGAGCAAGACCTTTAAACAGGTCAACATTCACAAAGCCGCGGGGCCAGACGGATTACCAGGACATGTACTCAAAGCATGCACAGACCAACTGGCAAGTGTCTTCAACCTCTCCCTGACCGATTCTGTAATACCTACATGTTTCAAGCAGACCACCATAGTCTGTGTGCCCAAGGAAGTGAAAGTAACCTACCTAAATGATTACCACCCCGTAGCACTCACGTAGGTAGTCATGAAGTGCTTTGAAAGGCTGGTCATGGTTCACATCAACAGCATCATCCCGGACACCCTAGACCCAATCCAATTCGTATACCGCCCCAACAGATCCACAGATGATGCAATCTCAATCGCACTCCACACTGCCCTTTCCCACCTGGATAAAAGGAACAACTATGTGAGAATGCTGTTCATTGACTACAGCACAGTGTTGAAACACCATAGTGCCCACGAAGCTCAACACTAAGCTAAGGACCCTGGGACTAAACACCTCCCTCTGCGACTGGATCCGGATTTTCTGACGGGCTGCCCCCAGGTGGTAAGGATAGGTAACAACACGTCTGCCACACTGATACTCAACACTGGGGCCCCTCAGTGGTGTGTCCTTAGTCCCCTCCTGTACTCCCTGCTCACCCACGACTGCATGTCCAGGCACGACACCAACACCATCATTGCGTTTGCTGACGACACAACAGTTGTAGGCCTGATCACTGACAACGATGAGACAGCCTATAGGGATGAGGTCATAGAACTGGCAGTGTGGTTCCAGGACAACAATCTCTTCATCAATGTGAGCAAGACAAAGAAGCTGATCGTGGACTACAGGAAAAGGCGGGTCAAACAGGCCCACATTAACATCGACAGGGCTGTAGTGGAGCGGGTCGAGAGTTTCAAGCTCCTTGGTGTCCACATCACCAATGAACTGTCATGTTCCAAACACACTAAGACAGTTGTGAAGAGGGCACGACAAAACCTTTTCCCCCTCAGAAGACTGAAAAGATTTGGCATGGGTCCCCAGATCCTCAAAAAGTTCAACAGCTGCACCATCGAAAGCATCCTGACCGGTTGCATCATCGCCTGGTATGGCAACTGCTCGGCATCTGACCTTAAGGCGCTACAGAGGGTAGTGTGTATGGCCCAGTACATCACTAGGACCAAGCTTCCTGCCATCCAGGACCAATCCAGGACCTATATCAGAGGAAATCCCATAAAATTGTCAGAGACTCCAGTCACCCAAGTCATTGACTGTTTTCTTTGCTACTGCACGGCAAGCGGTACCGGAGCGCTAAGTCCAGGACCAAAAGGCTCCTTAACAGCTTCTACCCCCAAGCCATAAGACTACTGAACAATTAATCAAATGGCCACCGGACTATTTACATCAACACCCCCCATTTGTTTTGTACACTGCTGCTACTTGCTGTTTATTATAGTCACTTCACCCCTACCTACATGTACAAATTACCTCAACTAACCTGTACCCCCACATACTGACTCGGTACCGGTACCCCATGTACAGTTGAAGTCGGAAATTTACATACACCTTAGTCAAATACATTTAAACTCAGTTTTTCACAATTCCTGACATTTAATACTAGTAAAAATTCCCTGTCTTAGGTCAGTTAGGATCACCACTTTATATTAAGAATGTGAAATTTCAGAATAATAGTAGAGAGAATGATTTATTTCAGATTTGATTTATTTCATCACATTCCCAGTGGGTCAGAAGTTTACATACACTCAATTAGTATTTGGTTGCATTGCCTTTAAATTGTTTAACTTGGGTCAAACTTTTCCGGTAGCCTTCCACAAACTTCCCACAATAAGTTGGGTGAATTTTGGCCCAGTCCTCCTGACAGAGTTGGTGTAACTGAGTCAGGTTTGTAGGCCTCCTTGCTCGCACAGGCTTTTTCAGTTCTGCCCACAAATGTTGTATAGGAATGAGGTCAGGGCTATGTGATGACTCCTCCAATACCTTGACTTTGTTGTCCTTAAGCCATTTTGCCACAAATTTGGAAGTATGCCTGGGATCGTTGTCCATTTGGAAGACCCGTTTGTGACCTTTCTGACTGATGTCTTGAGATGTTGCTTCAATATATCCACATAATTCTCCTTCCTTATGATGCCATCTATTTTGTGAAGTGCACCAGTCCTTCCTGCAGCAAAGCACCCCCACAACATGATGCTGCCACCCACGTGCTTCACGGTTGGGATGGTGTTCTTCAGCTTGCAGGCCTCCCCCTTTTTCCTCATAACATAACGATGGTCATTATGGCCAAACAGTTCTATTTTTATTTCATCAGACCAGAGGACATTTCTCAACAAACTATGATCTTGTCCGCATGTGCAGTTTCAAACCTTAGTCTGGATTTTTTATGGCGGTTTTGGAGAAATGGCTTCTTCCTTGCTGAGCGGCCTTTCAGGTTATGTCGATATAGGACTCGTTTAACTGTGGATATATATACTTTTGTACCTGTTTCCTCCAGCATCTTCACAAGGTCCTTTGCTGTTGTTCTGGGATTGATTTGCACTTTTCACACCAAAGTATGTTCATCTCTAGGAGACAGAACACGTCTCCTTCCTGAGTGGTATGACGGCTGCATGGTCCCATGGTGTTTATACTTGCGTACTATTGTTTGTACAGATGAACGTGGTACCTTCAGGCATTTGGAAATTGCTCCTAAGGATGAACCAGACTTGTGGAGGTCTACCATTTTTCTTCTGAGGTCTTGGCTGATTTCTTTTGATTTTCCCATGAAAATCCTACCCTTACCATGAAAAGTTTTAATGACTCCATCCTAATTGTATGTAAACTTCCGACTTCAACTGTATATAGCCTCGTTATTGTTATTTTATTGTTACCTTTTATTATTGTTGACTTTAGTTTATTTGGTAAATATTTTCTTAACTCTTCTTGAACTGCACTGTCGGTTAAGGGCTTGTACGTAAGCATTTCACAGTAAGGTCTACACTTGTTGTATTCGGCGCATGTAACAAATATACACTGCTCAAAAAAATAAAGGGAACGCTTAAACAACACAATGTAACTCCAAGTCAATCACACTTTTGTGAAATCAAACTGTCCACTTAGGAAGCAACACTGATTGACAATAAATTTCACATGCTGTTGTGCAAATGGAATAGACAAAAGGTGGAAATTATAGGCAATTAGCAAGACACCCCCAATAAAGGAGTGATTCTGCAGGTGGTGACCACAGACCACTTCTCAGTTCCTATGCTTCCTGGCTGATGTTTTGGTCACTTTTGAATGCTGGCGGTGCTTTCGCTCTAGTGGTAGCATGAGACGGAGTCTACAACCCACACAAGTGGCTCAGGTAGTGCAGCTCATCCAGGATGGCACATCAATGCGAGCTGTGGCAAGAAGGTTTGCTGTGTCTGTCAGCGTAGTGTCCAGAGCATGGAGGCGCTACCAGGAGACAGGCCAGTACATCAATCTTGTCACTTTTTCACTTGCGTTTCCTCTTGGGTAGCCCGAAGATTAGGTCAGATGTAAATGAAGAGACCAGGGCAGATAAGTCAAAGTTGAAGTCAATCTGATGTTCAAAAGTTTTTGAAGAAATGATAGCGGATACACGCCAAAATAATCACAAAATAGAAAAGTTGGGTCTCAATACGGCAGCCATGAAGTATTGCACCATCATAGAGAGAATGTTTCCTCTCTGTGTGAATGGTCCAACACTAAACTGCTCCCCTGCATCCACATCTGAGAGCCAACACCAGAAACAGATGTTCCATTTTCCCCAGGTTCATTTTTCATTAATCATTCCCAAGCCAGCAGAATCTCTCTCTCTTTCTTTCTCTCTTTCTCTCTTTCTCTCTCTCTCTCTTTCTCTGCCTGTCCTGCTATGCTGGCTAGTGCCTCAGAGTGGAGATTACCCAGAACTGTGTTCTGTCACAAGTCCCAGAACTCTGCTGCAGTCATCATTACACAGATATCATGATCTCATCTTTAATTTATCTTTAGGTCACCTGTTGATGCTCTGGAAGAGACCTACAACTCTACCAGACATAGACATAACACAGACTTTATCCTTGTCTTTTATCCTGTGTCTGTCCAGGGCTGTATTTTACAGTGTTACTCTATAAAAGCACTGTGGCTCTTTATCCTCTGTCAGTGGGGCAGCTGCCGGACGCGGACACGGGGTGGGGTGCTGGGTAGAGGTGGGGGTTCCTCCCCCCTGTACGGGCTAGAGCTGTAACGGCAGAGTAAAGAGCTTAAAATGGCACGGAAATTAACTTCCTGTCCCGCCATACACATATCTCATTACTTCCTGCTTTCCTCACATGGATCAGATGGCTGCCCCTGAAATCAGATCCCTGTTTCCCAGAGCCTTCATTTCCTCCTCTGTCTTCCCTCCTCCCTGCTCCTCTGCAGTGGCCTGATGGTTCAGATAAGGAAAGGACAAGTTGTTTCCTGCCTTTACTTTCTATATAAACGAAAGGGATGTTTTTGATAACTTTGTTTCAACAATCCATCCTAGATTTTTTGTCTCTGCGTGGAAATCTATGTATGGTGTTTGAGTCTGGTGTGTGTGACTGTCTGGTGTGTGTGAGTCTGGTGTGTGTCAGGTTGGTGTGTGTGAGAGACAGTCTGGTGTGTATGAGACTGTGTCTGTTATGTGAGTCTGGTGTGTGAGACTGTGTTTGGTGTGTGTGAGACTGTGTCTGGTGTATGTGAGACTGTGTCTGGTGTATGTGAGACTGTGTCTGGTGTATGTGAGACTGTGTCTGGTGTATGTGAGACTGTGTCTGGTGTATGTGAGACTGTGTCTGGTGTATGTGAGACTGTGTCTGGTGTATGTGAGACTGTGTCTGGTGTGTGAGACTGTGTGTGAGACTGTGTCTGTTGTGTGTGTGAGACTGTGCCTGTTGTGTGAGTTTGGTGTGTGTGAGACTGTGTCTGTTATGAGTCTGGTCCGTGTGTCTGGTGTGTGTGAGACTGTGTCTGGTGTGTGAGACTGTGTCTGGTGTGTGAGACTGTGCCTGTTGTGTGAGTTTGGTGTGTGTGAGACTGTGTCTGTTATGAGTCTGGTCCGTGTGTCTGGTGTGTGAGTTTAGTGTATGTGAGACTGTGTCTGGTGTGTGAGACTGTGTCTGGTGTGTGAGACTGTGTCTGTTGTGTGAGTTTGGTGTGTGTGTCTGGTGTGTGTGAGACTGTGTCTGTTATGAGTCTGGTCTGTGTGTCTGGTGTGTGTCACTCAAGGTATGATGACGTCTGTGATGTTCTTTGTCCAGAATGTCTGACTGATGTTATTAACACACAAAGACAGTCTATTGTCAAGGTTCCCATTAGCCTGGCTAGGCCTGGGATCCCCCTAATGCCCTTTCCAATGCTGCACATGCCTGATCCATGTGTTCATGTGACTCTGTGTATGGTGAGTGTGTATACCTCTTTGTGTACATCTGTGTGTGTGTGTGACTGGTGGAAATGTGCCAGATGGGGAGATGGGATGAGTGTATGATAAAATAACAATCCCCCCATTCTGTTGTCCCCCCCCCCCCCCCCCTGAAGGCATCGCCTCACTTCCTGCGGGAAGTCTGACACGTTGGCCACGAGAACCGTTACTGCCGCTGTCACTGGGAGAAACAGAGGGCCAGGTTGACAGAGGGGGATGGAGGTATTAAGGTAGGGTTAGGGTAGAGGGTTAGGGCTAGGGCTAGGGGTAGGGTAGAGGGGTAGGAAGACAGAGGGGGATGGAGGTATTAAGGTAGGGTTAGGGTAGAGGGTTAGGGCTAGGGCTAGGGGTAGGGTAGAGGGGTAGGAAGACAGAGGGGGATGGAGGTATTAAGGTAGGGTTAGGGTAGAGGGTTAGGGCTAGGGCTAGGGGTAGGGTAGAGGGGTAGGAAGACAGAGGGGGATGGAGGTATTAAGGTAGGGTTAGAGTAGAGGGTTAGGGCTAGGGCTAGGGGTAGGGTAGAGGGGTAGGATGACAGAGGGGGATGGAGGTATTAAGGAAGGGTTAGGGTAAAGGGATAGGGTTAGGGGTAGGGTAGAGGGGTAGGATGACAGAGGGGGATGGAGGTATTAAGGTAGGGTTAGGGTAAAGGGATAGGGCTAACCCTAACCCTCTACCCTAACCCTACCTTAATACCTCCATCCCCCTCTGTCATCCTACCCCTCTACCATAACCCTAACCCTAACCCTACCTTAATACCTCCATCCCCCTCTGTCATCCTACCCCTCTACCCTACCCCTAACCCTATCCCTTTACCCTAACCCTACCTTAATACCTCCATCCCCCTCTGTCATCCTACCCCTCTACCCTACCCCTAACCCTATCCCTTTACCCTAACCCTACCTTAATACCTCCATCCCCCTCTGTCATCCTACCCCTCTACCCTACCCTTAGGGGTAGGGTAGAGGGGTAGGGTAGAGGGCCAGGATGACAGAGGGGGATGGAGGTATTACGGTAGGTGTAGGGTAGAGGGGTAGGGTTAGGGGTAGGGTCCTGTACTGACTAGTAGCATGTGTTTGTGTTCTAGAGCACATTATCTCTGCCAGTTTACCCAGAATGGCTTGGGGCTGAGCTAATGAAGTCGACCAGAGGGTTTAATGAAGATGCTGAGAAACAGAACAGGGCCCTCAGAGCAAACGTTGCCTTGGCTAGAACCTAGGTTGAAAATATGTCATCTTCAATTTAGGCTAGAATGAGAGGAAGACATGGACATTTTGGGTTTAGAAGTGGATCCACTGATGCCGAAAGAGATGCCTTTTTCTTCAGAATTGACTGAAGGACTGCAGTACACAGTATGGGATGAATGCAGGTCAGAATTGAATATGATAGTGTAGAAATATCCTTCACTATTTTAACGTCTGGGCACCTTTGGCATTCAGAAACAGGTTAATTGTATCACATTTTGTATTGTGTTCTAATTTTCATGCTGTCTTGGATGTCTTCTAGTTTGTTCATTTTGAACCGTGTTGTTGAAGTATTTGTATCCTCGGGCGCAGGTTAACTAAGGCCTCCTCAGAATAGCAGGGTGAGTTGTTTTGGTGAGGAAGGACTGATTCACCAGCATGGGTCTACATTAGTCTACACCTCCATCCCTGAGTCAGGACCCATTTCCTTTGTTTTGGTTAGTGACGTGCACCGACAGGGATATTGAATCATGTTCTGTTATTGTGTAAGCTCTTGTAAGACCCTGAAACCTGCGCCTGACTGCCTTCTTACCTGCCTGCAAACCAGGAAAAGTGGCCCCACTGCTATGATGAAGAAAAGAAAAAGGGGCCTTGAATAATTGATATGATACCTTTCTGATGGCTTCCTCTTGACCGTCATCACTGGGATCCTAGGGGCTAGATTCAATCTGGACTGGCGGAATATCCGCACTATAGCGCGATTTAAATTGAAAGGCAATGTTCCCATGTTTGCAGAGACCGCATTCACGGTAAACGCTGCACATCGGCTCAGTCAGAAAGACCTTTACATTTCAATCACATTATAACGCAGATATTCTGCGGTCCGGATTGAATCTAGCCTCTAGGATCCCAGCGACGCTAGTCAAGAGGAAGCAATGAAGAGGAATCATATGAAAGAGGGATTCTATATTATATCAATGTGATTCTAAAGTTATTTATCCATTACATAGGATTGTGTAACCTAGTATAAAATGTGTAGTGTATCCTAAAAGCTTAAAACCTCTACCGCTTCTCTCTCCCGAATCCGGGATCCTCCTCATCAAAAAAGCTGACTAGCATAGCCTAGCCTAACGCGACAGGGATAACAACATTCTCTCAATAATATAGAATGTTCTTTATAGTTCCATCGATTGCAATACATACATATTTAAAACCTTGGGAAATGATACATTTAAAGCTAAAAAATGTGTCTTCAGATAGGCTATATATTACATAATGCTTATCCACATTCACTTTGAGGACTGTCGGAGGAAGTTGTCACATTTCTACTGAGGCTGAGGAAACATTGTCATCTTGCTTTCATCCCCCCTTCCCCTCATCCCATTTCCCCTGTTTTCACATCGCAGCGGACACTTCAAACGGGCGTGGGAGTAGAGGATTGTGGGATAGCGTGGTGCTGATGAAGTCTGGTGGATCTGAGCGAACTGATGCAGAACTACTGCCACTTAAAACCCTGGTTAACAGAACAGACTGGAACACTGTGGCTGCCAGGACAACTTTACTAGTTGTTTAATGTGCTGTAATGCCTTAGTTGGGTATCTATAATCATGATACATGATTATGGTAGAATTTAAGTTGGCTCCTAATTATGTTGTTAGTGACTGTCTTGAATATTGTATCGTTCTGCACTATTTTATTAACACAATTTCTAAAGCTCCCTTAACTAAAATACATTTTTCCCATCTTACAAACCAAGCTGGATGGTAGAAAAGACTCTAGACGGACAACGAGGGTTTAATGATTTCAGAACCTTTTATTTGAAACGTCAGTGTTCAAGAGAAAATAAAACAGCAATATAAATATTAGCATAACAAATAAGAGATTAGGGGGGGGTCTAAGAGTTTCATAAGAAAGATATCAGGCCACAGCACAGGAGAGGATTAATTCAGCAGCAGGCGGACGTACACACATATATAATATTTATAATGATTTGTTCATATGGACAGAGAGGCATTCCTGCACAAATGCGCGATATGAATCACAGAAAAAAAACGTAAAGAGGTTACAGAAGGATAGAAACATTTTTTCAATATACTTTTTTTGTTTGGTTTCTTTACAGGGTGGTAAAATGGAGAGAGTGAAAATGAACACAAAAATATGCGCAACACATATCACAAGTTAACTAGTCTATGTGTGTCACTGTTTACTCATCGTCTAAAGTTAACAACTTTATTTACACTGAAGAGTTAGTTGCCCTTCATGGTGTTTAGTTACGACATTGCAACACAAACTGTAGAAGAACATTTCCGAGATCTTTTTTTCCTCGCTGGGGTTTTCATATTTTTCTTGAAAAACAAATGCAACACATTCCAGTAGTAAGCCACGCCTTGTGGAGAGGACTTTTCATTTGAAAATGCTGGACGTGGTCCGTACTAGACAAACAACTGGCTCATGCCATCGACAGGACCAGTGTTTATTTACAGTGGGGAAGAGCCTTCACAGGACCAGGTAGTGGAGGGCAGAGTCTGAGGTTAGCTTTACCAGAGTGGATTTACACAGGGGATAGATACAGCGAGGAATGGAACTAGCAAACTCTGCCCCCCCCCTCCCTTCTTCTGAAGTGGTATCTCCGTCACATGGAAAGATGTGTTTGGCTCTGTCAACCTCTAACCTGGGTCAGTGCATTAGAGGAAGTTTAGGGGTGGACCTTGCCTATGTACATTCAGTGAGTAGAGCCAAGGTCGTTGCCCCCCCTCCCCGTCAATCTAATGGTACCAACCCAGACGTCGTACCCCATAACCCCATCCCTTTCCACTCCCCCTTGAACCCTGCTGCCTCTTCATGCAGTGGTATCTAACCAGTAGCCTGACAGATGGACGGACTGACGGCAAAGGAAAGACTTCCTACTTATCTTCTAAACAACTCTTATACTACTGAGTCGTCAAAAAATGTATCTTATCACATCAAGGAATAGAATCATCTGCACTTCAGGATACATAGCAAGGGGTGAACACTCAATCTGGAGCCTAGTGACCTAAGAAGTGTAACTTCTAAGCAGTTTGTTGAAGATCTCTACTTGTGCCCTCCTCTGAAGGGCTTTTTACCCTACAGCTGATCTTTATAGTATGAACAGTGCATCTCCTATGGTTGAAGTGGGATAGCCAGTGAGGAGAGGGGGCATAAGGGGACAGCAGGTGGTCTCTTTGCCCTTTTAAAAAAGGGGCAGTGCCTACTATGTCACCAAGCCAGCCAACAGGACTGATGATAGTACTAGAACATGCCCCTCCCCCTCTGCCCTAGCACTCCAATAAGGTTCACGCTAAGGTCATAACAAACAACAAAAGACTCTAATCTTACCATTTAACTAATGCTTACAAAATCATATTAATAATTTTTCTCTACCACGTCAGATAAATGCTACAAGTGCATTTATCAACCAGTATTTTTGGGAGAGGAGTTAAGGTGGTCGTCTTCTTTGCAACACTTAAGCAATGCATTGTTGAATCTTCTAGAAGATCTGTGGTTTGAAGCTATAGGAACATGCAGAGGAGTAGAATACTACCAGTGGACGGGATACCCTTGTGTTCCAAAGAGCTGTGGTGTAGGATCCTATGAGGCTGATCCTATATAGCGGTGGAGGCTCACGTCGGGATTTTCATATTCAGCTGAGTGCCGCACAGATTGGTTTTAGAACTGCTATATAGGAATCTGAGCATGGCAATCTAGTAGTCAACACTGATCTACTTTCCAACTCAGGAAAATAAAGAATTACAAATCCAACATGAAACATCTTAGGGAACATGGTTAAAATATCAACCTGTGAATACGTCACTGGGTGAACCTTGTTACCCCAGCAAAGTTTCTTACACTCAATCTGTTGTCTGAAGTGAATCCAAATTCATTGATCCCCCCCCCCCCCAACTCCAGTCTTCCTTACCAGGAAATACCATTAATACTTTGCTGTTGAGTAGAACAGAACACAGGCTTTCCAAAAACAACCGTTTCTAACTAGCCTTCAGAAAGAAAACAAAAACAACCGTTTCTAACTAGCCTTCAGAAAGAAAACAAAAAAAAACGTTTCTAACTAGCCTTCAGAAAGAAAACAAAAAAAAACGTTTCTAACTAGCCTTCAGAAAGAAAACAAAAAAAAAACGTTTCTAACTAGCCTTCAGAAAGAAAACAAAAAAAAAACGTTTCTAACTAGCCTTCAGAAAGAAAACAAAAACAACCGTTTCTAACTAGCCTTCAGAAAGAAAACAAAAAAAAAACGTTTCTAACTAGCCTTCAGAAAGAAAACAAAAACAACCGTTTCTAACTAGCCTTCAGAAAGAAAACAAAAACAAAATGTCCATGCTGTTTGCTCTTAACCCTTTCCAGATTCAAGAGCCCAAAAACAAACATTCCTAAACCATCTCCATATTTTGTTTTATCATATGAGCGTGACCAATACAATTCCAACCATGGTTAGAGTAAACGCATTGTGTGGAAAAGTGGGGGTAAGGGAGGGTTGAATTCACAGGAGGTTGGTGGCACTTTAATTGGGGAGGACAGGCTTGTGGTATTGGCTGGAGAGGAATGGTATCAAAGACATGGTTTCCATGTCTTTGATGCCATTCCATTCGCTCTGTTCCGGCCATTACGAGCACTCCTCCCCTCAGCAGCCTCCTGTGGTTAAATTTCAGTTCTCATCGGGTCGTTCTCTTCTCATCGTATACTCCATATCTATCCATTCATCGTTCGTCCTTCCATCCATCCTACTTCTTCTCCTTCTTGGTGGACTTCTTCTTGGAGGCGGGGGTCTGGGCAGCCTTGGGGGGTTCAGGCTGAGCCGAGGCCTCGGAGGGCTGGGCCTGCAGGGCCTGTTGTTGGGCCGCCATCTGCTGCTGCTGCTGGGGATTGGAGGTCAGGGTGGCGGTGCTGCCAGGGATGTAGACGTTCTGACGGTAGTCGGGCACGTGCTGCAGGGTGAACTGGGGGCTGTAACGGGTGCTTAGACCCATGGTGCCCGGCCCCAGGGTGGCAGTCGCTTCGCTCACTTCTGGGTAGAATAGGGTCAGAGCGGGGAGGAGGAGAGCAGAGAGGAGATAGAACATATTAATAAGATGTTCTGATACGGCAGAGATGACTTGTATAATACATTGATTGTTTACCATTTGTTACGATTTCAATGATCACTTCTATATGTTGCTTGGTAAAAGTGTGTGTTTATGCAAAGCTAATTGGACTGAAATGAAGTGAATCGAGAGAAACTAAAAAAATTGAGAAAGGCAGAGCCCTTTTGTCAAAGTGGAGAAACTTGTGAATTTATGGTGTGCATGTGTGTGTGTTCATTTCTAAATGTGTGCATGTGTGTGTGAGTGACCTAGCTGCTAGCTCATAATTCTTTCCCAGCCCAGAGCTACAGGGACACACACACACATCCTGACCCCGTTCCCTGCTCTCTGCCTCCACTACGCACGCACGCTCAACCACACAAGCTAGTAGAATTAGACTACAGATAACAGAAGCTGGGACAATAGCTGATTTGACAAGACTGTTTCTGCTACCCTAACTGACTGTGCTATCTCCTAACTGATTATTAAAGCACTACCTAAAGCACCATCTGCCTTTGATAACATTTTAAACCCTCTGTTTCTAGTTGTTAATATGACTCGTCTGGTAGCCTCCGTTTCTAGTTAACATGACTCGTCTGGTAGCCTCCGTTTCTAGTTAACATGACTCGTCTGGTAGCCTCTGTTTCTAGTTGTTAATATGACTCGTCTGGTAGCCTCCGTTTCTAGTTGTTAATATGACTCGTCTGGTAGCCTCTGTTTCTAGTTGTTAATATGACTCGTCTGGTAGCCTCTGTTTCTAGTTGTTAACATGACTCGTCTGGTAGCCTCTGTTTCTAGTTGTTAATATGACTCGTCTGGTAGCTGTGCCCTGGCTCTGTCTGAACCTGCACAGAGAGTGTTTCCTCTTTCTCACTGTGATGACAGACACACTATCCAGCCAGAGTTATTCTATCATTCTCCTAATGGAAACCGTAAGATCACATCCGGGGTGTGTGAGCAGTGTCTAGGAGGGAGGGGTATATGTGTGAGCAGTGTCTAGGAGGGAGGGGTATATGTGTGAGCAGTGTCTAGGAGGGAGGGGTATATGTGTGAGCAGTGTCTAGGAGGGAGGGGTATATGTGTGAGCAGTGTCTAGGAGGGAGGGGTATATGTGTGAGCAGTGTCTAGGAGGGAGGGGTATATGTGTGAGCAGTGTCTAGGAGGGAGGGGTATATGTGTGAGCAGTGTCTAGGAGGGAGGGGTATATGTGTGAGCAGTGTCTAGGAGGGAGGGGTATATGTGTGAGCAGTGTCTAGGAGGGAGGGGTATATGTGTGAGCAGTGTCTAGGAGGGAGGGGTATATGTGTGAGCAGTGTCTAGGAGGGAGGAGTATATGTGTGAGCAGTGTCTAGGAGGGAGGAGTATATGTGTGAGCAGTGTCTAGGAGGGAGGGGTATATGTGTGAGCAGTGTCTAGGAGGGAGGGGTATATGTGTGAGCAGTGTCTAGGAGGGAGGGGTATATGTGTGAGCAGTGTCTAGGAGGGAGGGGTATATGTGTGAGCAGTGTCTAGGAGGGAGGGGTATATGTGTGAGCAGTGTCTAGGAGGGAGGGGTATATGTGTGCACGTGGGAGGATTGATGTGTCAATGGTAGAAATAACATTGAAACAATGACAGAAGTCTATGTGCTAAGACTTCTTATTGAAGTGTGTCTGTCTCTCTGTACAATGGGTCATGGACATCTTTATCAATAAGTCTGGCTTCATGCCCTCTAACATAACAGGAACAAACCCTGACCCTGACCCTTCCCCTTTACCCCACCACATTGAGGGAGAGAGGGGGATGTGGTGATGGAAAGAGAGGGATAGAGAGTGGTAGAGGATTGGAATAAAGGATAGAGAGATGGGATAGAAAGATAGAGAGATGAATGGAGAAGTGTTGGACTCACCGTTAGCGGCGGCCATCAGGGCTTGGAGCTGCTCAGCCTCGGTGGGGGGGTTGGGCCAGGGTCCGGTTCCCATGGCCATTTCAGGGGGGCCTCCAGCCCTGCAGGGACAGAGAGAGACAGAGGACACATACGTCAACAACTGGCGGCCATTTTGGAACTCTAGTCTTTTGAGAGTGTTTTGTTGTGTTGCTGGTTCCTGGTGTGACGTTTGGTGGTTTATGATGTCAAGTTACAGCGTCTGATCATGAGTAGACACAGTCTACGTGTACATCCGAAGATGTACACACACACACACACACAGTCATGTGCACGCATGAGCACACACTTCAGTACATTCTCACTCTCTCTAGCATGTCTACTAGCATAGCACCATATAGTAAATCTGATGAAACCTTAATGGCACCACATTAAAAATTAACAGCTGGCTAAACACACAGACACACACGCAGAGAAACACACACACGTTGAACATTTCCATATGGGCAGCGTTGATCTTCAAAGGGTTGTTTTTCGTCTGTAATTAGCATGTAGAGGAACAAAGGAAGGAGTAGACCTGCTCTCTAGAACGCTCACCTTCTTACACACACACACACACACACTCAAACATTTAGGTCAAATAGTTTTCTGCTAGTCCCGTCCTGTTTCACAAGACCTAACGGAGAAGGCCACTGAAACTCTGCAGTTTTCTGGGTTCTTCAGTTCTGTATCTGACTGCCTGGGCTTTACAATGTCCCTGTTCTCTAACCTTCCCTACCCTGCCACATTTCACAGAGGCCTATAGAAATTAGGCACTGGTATTTCCTGGAAGCAGTCTACTGATGGTTTTCACCCATACCAGTCTCTTCAGCAGCTGTTTGATGGTCTAAATCAGTAGTACATTAGCTCCAGGAGCTTGTGGGCAGTGTTGGGGGTTATGTAATCAGATTACTTTCATGAGTAACAGTGTAAAGTAACTTTTTACAGTTACTTTGTCAAACAACGCAACGCGTGCGTTACTTTCAGAATCCTATCTCTACCGGGTGCATGTTTCCGGGATCCGGTCTCCACTTGTTTCTCATTTAGTTCTGGAGTGAGCAGTAGTGCTGAGCAATTCCGTGACATCTAGGTTACTTTTAGTTTTTTAGAACAACTATTTGACCGACGTCAATTCAATTATTTGAATTCCATTTTGTTCGTATAATTTTTTCTGTTAACTAAATGTACAGTTTCTTTAGAGATCAATCAGATCAAGTCCGAGCTGGGCAATGTAGTAGGAAGTTGTAGTTTCCAACAGGCCAATATTCTACATAGTTTAGCACAGAAAACGTGGTAATTAACTACATGACCATAATCCATTGCGAGCCTACTAGTCTGTTCTGTGTTGGGCAGACACAGAGGGAGAGAAGAGAAAGAGGAACGCACGATGGAGAGGGATAGAGAGCAGTTGCTTCGCAAAGCATCTCTACCTGAAAATACATGATCTAAGGGATTGATAGTGGTTCAGCAGTCATAAAAGTCTGCCTCATTTACTTTGAAGAACTGCTGAAATAGTGATTTTGGTAGACCGCAGCTCTATAGAGATGAGATGACTTGGAACTAAATAATAAAGTCATCGAATAAAACTAATGTAACATACACAACTGAAATATTTTATTAAAGTAAAGTTAATAAATGATGGTTAATAAGCGAGTCACTACTATCATGGGACTTTTATTAATTGTTTCAGTCTGTGTTGTTACAGCATTCAATCCACATAATGCATAGTGCATTTCATGTTTTTTTTTTTAAATAATCAAAATCGTACCGACACTGAACCGACCTTAAAAAGCACTAATCGCTCAGCACTAGCAAGCAAAGAAAGGATGTTTGGAGAAATTCCATGACAGCTCTACAACATCCGCAGAGTACGACCCTGCCTCACACAGGAAGCGGCGCAGGTCCTAATCCAGGCACTTGTCATCTCCCGTCTGGGTTACTGCAACTCGCTGTTGGCTGGGCTCCCTGCCTGTGCCATTAAACCCCTACAACTCATCCAGAACGCCGCAGCCCGTCTGGTGTTCAAACTTCCCAAGTTCTCTCACGTCACCCCGCTCCTCCGCTCTCTCCACTGGCTTCCAGTTGAAGCTCGCATCCGCTACAAGACCATGGTGCTTGCCTATGGAGCTGTGAGGAGAACGGCACCTCCGTACCTTCAGGCTCTGATCAGGCCCTACACCCAAACAAGGGCACTGCGTTCATCCACCTCTGGCCTACTCGCCTCCCTACCACTGAGGAAGTACAGTTCCCGCTCAGCCCAGTCAAAACTGTTCGCTGCTCTGGCACCCCAATGGTGGAACAAACTCCCTCACGACGCCAGGACAGCGGAGTCAATCACCACCTTTCGGAGACACCTGAAACCCCACCTCTTTAAGGAATACCTAGGATAGGATAAAGTAATCCTTCTGACCTCCCCCCCTTAAAAGATTTAGATGCACTATTGTAAAGTGGCTGTTCCACTGGATATCTTAAGGTGAATGCACCAATTTGTAAGTCGCTCTGTATAAGAGCGTCTGCTAAATGACTTAAATGTAAATGTAAGCTGCTTTCCATAGAAATGTATAGAGGGCCCTCCTCTGATCTTTGTCATTGATCACTTCTGTGATATTTGTTTTGTTTATTTGGATCCCCATTAGCTTTTGCAGAAGCAGCAGCTACTCTTCCAGGGGTCCACAAGAAACACATAACATAACAAGTAACAAAACACTGATACACAAGGAAAGTAAAACATATAGGGCTTTCCCGTCTAGTGGCAAGTATGCCCTCTATACATCTCTATGGGTCCGTGTACATGCAGTCTATAACCAGAATTGACGTCTCGAGAAAAAGATTTTGAATGAAAAGATAGGAAATCTGTACAGATATGTGGCTAATTAAGCAGCCCATATATAGCGCAGCACTTGTAGACTAGCACAGGAAAGCAGAGTCCCAGATTGAAGGAGGAACTAGTGATTAAACCTGAGTTAGTAAGTAGCCTATCAGATTGAAGGAGGAACTAGTGATTAAACCTGAGTTAGTAAGTAGTCTGTCGTTGGTAGAGCGTGCGCGGCTCGCCTTGCTCCCTCCGACAGTCAAACAATGAGATTTAAAAATGAAACTAACGTAAAGTAATATAGCTTTTTTATGATTTTTAAAATTTAACTAGGCAAGTCAGTTAAGAACAAATTCTTATTTTCAAAAACCTGAACGACGCTGGGCCAATTGTGTGACTCCATAGGGCGACGCACAAATGTAACAAGTAAATGTAATATGTAATGTTTTACCTTCCCAAGTAACTAATGACACCACTAGTTGTAGGTAAAGGCTGTGCCCCTGTTTGAAGCCCCAGGGAGGAAAGAGAATGGCACGCGAGGGGTTAAAAAGGTCTCAGGTCCAGCTTCCTGACTCATACGAGCAGCAGTAAAAATAAGATGAATGCGTGTTATGGACTGCAGTTTAAAAAAATAACTGAATGCCAATTAAAAACCCATTGGACTAAAGTACATGGAGCGGGGGAGGGGATTCTGTTTATCTACTTCACTTGCTTTGGGAATGTTAACATATGTTTCCCATGCCAATAAAACCCTTAAATATGAGAGCAGTGGAGGCTGCTGAGGGGAGGACGGCTCATAATAATGGCTGGAACGGAGCGAATGGAATGGCATCAAACCATGTGAGGAAAGAGATTGAGCATGTTTTTGTAAAAACAAGTGGGGCGATCCAGCTTGCCAAAATGTTCTGCCAAAATTTTACCCACATTTAATTTTCTGCCAAACAATTACTAATGTGCCAAAGCGTGAGACAGTCTTGCATGTTTGACCACTGCCAGCATCTCAAATGAGAACCACACAAGGTTAAAGCGGGATCAGTGGAGGCAGCTGGGGAGGCCATTTTGATTCGTTTCCTTTGGTGGATTGGAGAGATGAGGATGCCTTGTTTGTCGCTAATTAGCCTCTCCTTGCTCTATCACTTTCTGCGGTCAGAATAATCACTTCCTGCGGTCAGGACTATCTCTTCCTGTGGCTAAGATGATTACTATTCATGCTCAGAGGGATCATTCTCACTGGTCAGTAAGAGCTGCTACTGTAACCATGCATGAAATAGCCCTCTTATCTATGAGGAGGCCTTCAAATGACTTCCTCAACTCTACTGTCCACTTCAACTATGGGTTACTCCTGTCCAATCCTTCTACAGAGTAGTAGGCTTTATTCCTGTCCTTCTCTACAAGGTCCTGTTCAACCCCCTTCTCAGCCAGCTGGGTTCAATCCATCATCACATAGTCGTTTCAAAACCCTCTTTTCTGGCCACCAGGGAAGCGCATGAGAAGAACCCCATAGAGTGGCAGTGTGTCTGGGAAACCAGCAAACTCAACACATCAAAGGAATCTCTATTTGGGATAAAACATATTTTACACCAAACTAAAAACAGAACAACTATTCCTCAGAGATTTGAGACAACAGTCTTTGATTACACAACCACACCATGCGAAGTAAAACTCCACAAAATACACACAGTGAAGAAACTCAAAGCATCCCACTACACATGAGGGAACCAATCAGAGATCCCCATCAAAGTCTCACTATCGCAGAGGGACTAACAGCCCAGCTCGGCACAGGCTAGTGAATCTGCGCTATAGCAAAAGGGTCAGCGATACCTACACACACCACTGCAGAGCTCTACCTACCAAGCTGTGGCTACTCTCTGCCCTTAACAACTGGTGTCAGATCAGTTTCCCTTACCTCAGCTCCAACATTACCCATTGACCAATGACTCAACAAAATCGATCCAGAACAGTTGTTAAGGGGATAAAGTGACCACACTGAATACTATACACATGTTGATACCTTATGCTTCGCTTCTGTGGCCATCGTATGTGATCACCATGGTAGTTGCAGGGACTGGAAACACAAGAGAAGTGTTATGACTTCTATTACATCAGGATCTACAGGCTAGGGGAAGATCAGGCAATACTCAGCGGCACTGCACTCTCCTGGGAAAAATGTTGCGCATGTGACATCCATCTAACATTTCAAAGAGAAGCCAAGTTTTCCAAATGGATCACTTCCAATGTATCCACAACCACAGTGGCGTCCAGCATGGACAGCTGTCGTGTCTTTGTTCCCTGCTAAAGCTGCCTTGTGTGTGTGTGTCCGTGAGGGCATGTGTGTGTTGTGTAAGTGTGTACGTGCGTGCGTTTGTGTGTTGCGTGTTTGTACGCGCGTGTGTTTGTGTGTGTGTGTGCCGTTGTGTGTGCCGTTGTGTGTGTGTGTGTACGTGGGGTTGTGTGTATGGGCGTGCGTGGGGTTGTGTGTGTGCGTGCGTGCGCAGGGTTGTGTGTGTATGTGCGTGCGTGGGGTTGCGTGTGTGTGTGTGTACGTACGTGCGTGGGGTTGTGTACGTGCGTGGGGTTGTGTGTGTGTGTGCGTGCGTGGGGTTGTGTGTGTGTGTGTGCGTGGGGTTGTGTGTGTACGTACGTGCGTGGGGTTGTGTGTACGTGCGTGTGTGGGGTTGTGTGTGTACGTACGTGCGTGGGGTTGTGTGTGTACGTGCGTGCGTGGGGTTGTGTGTGTACGTACGTGCGTGGGGTTGTGTGTGTACGTGCGTGCGTGGGGTTGTGTGTGTACGTGCGTGCGTGGGGTTGTGTGTGTACGTGCGTGCGTGGGGTTGTGTGTGTACGTGCGTGCGTGGGGTTGTGTGTGTACGTACGTGCGTGGGGTTGTGTGTGTACGTACGTGCGTGGGGTTGTGTGTGTACGTGCGTGCGTGGGGTTGTGTGTGTGTGCGTGCGTGGGGTTGTGTGTGTGTGTGTGTACGTGCGTGTGTGGGGTTGTGTGTGTACGTGCGTGGGGTTGTGTGTGTGTGTGTACGTGCGTGGGTTTGTGTTTGTGAAAGAGAAGCAGGCTAGGAGAGGAGAGAGAGTTTCCTCTCCCAGATGGTTGATTTCAGATGAGGACTCATGGAATGTGTTGTGTAATGTTCTGTTGTGGAAACTGCTGCAGCAAATTGGAACAGAATGCGGGCTGAATAAGCAATGAAGGGGCACACAGTCACACACTGTTACACACACGCACTGTTACACATACACACTATTACACACACACACACACAGTTACACACACACACACTGTTACGCACACACACACACACATACAGTTACACACACACACACAGTCACACACACAGTCACACACACACACACACACATACAGTTACACACACACACACACAGTCACACACACAGTCACACAGTTACACACACACACACAGTTACACACGCACACACACACAGTTACACACACACACTGATTGGTGTCGGTAGATGCAAATCCCCAGCTACCGCCATGAAACAGCCAATCATTGACAAACAGTAAATCACAAGTGGTCAATCAAATGCAATCACCCAGATGGAAACACAACGATCAATGAGCCACAATGTGGAGGTTAGAAATCTGTGCGCTTATGTTCTCCCCTCCCTGTCACTCTGGTCCCCTCCCTGTCACTCTGGTCCCCTCCCTGTCACTCTGGTCCCCTCCTCTCATCAGCAGTACTGAGTGATGGCACACAGGCTGAGCAGAGGGAAGGAGGGAGAGGAATGGAAGCCATTTTGTATGTGAGGGAGAGAGCAGCCTGGAGACAGGCACGAGAGACACTCAGGTTAGAGAGAAGAATCTGACTGTTCACTCAGAGGAATCAGAGCTCAGATGGAATCTCTCCGTTATCTTCAGAGTCTCTGTACCTCAGTATCTGATGTCATCACCGCTGAGAACTGTATGTTCCTACTGCTTCCTCTCCTCACTCCCTTCAACCATCTCTCCATCTCTCTCACTCTCCATTGCTTTATCTAGCAGTCTCCCCATCTCCAGGCCTCAGTCTCTTGCTCTGCTCACTCCTCTGTTGCTCTCCTTCCCTCTGAAAGCCTCTGAGCAACACCAAAGCCCAGTTACTCGTCATGAATACATAACGTGTGTGTGTGTGTGTGTGTGTGTGTGTGTGTGTGTGTGTGTGTGTGTGTGTGTGTGTGTGTGTGTGTGTGTGTGTGTGTGTGTGTGTGTGTGTGTGTGTGTGTGTGTGTGTGTGTGTGTGTGTGTGTGTGTGTGTGTGTGTGTGTGTGTGTGTGTGTGTGTGTGAGAGAGAGAGAGAGAATCTATGTACTCACCCACTGGGTCCAGGTCTCTGGCCTTGGGTGAAGCGCCAGTCGGCGTTAGGAGGCTTTTGCTGTGAAGAAAAGACAAAATCAAATCTCTGTTTCTACATACCAACAACGGGACTATGGGACTGTGTCTCCGTCCGCCTGTTTTATGCATTACTGTTTGGGTCTCAGGCCATCCGGGGGTGTGTATGTGCGTGTACTCTTTTTTGTCTGTAGTCAGGGGGCTGAATAAAGGGCATGCATCTTCCAGCCTGCATGCGAGGCCATTTTGTTCTGAAATCCATGGAGCAGAAAATGTCACTGAGACACACACACAGAGACTGGGACACCGCTCCCAATTACAGTCATAAAACAAAATCAACTCAGGAACTAAACGGGATTTCACGGGATATGGATGGGATATGTGTCATCCTTGTTGCATGAATGATTATACCCTTTATACAGAGCTTCAAGCTTTACAAAGTCTCTACTAGCTTCTACAAGATGAAAGTCTTAGTTTATCAGATTCAGACAACACAAGGTCGCCATTGACGAGATATTCCCTAACATTTATTCACAATACGGAACAACATCTAAAACGTGTTGTGGCTGATTCACAGTGATAAGGACTCCATATAGCCTGTATATAGCGAAGTTAACATGTTGTGGCTGATTCTCACCTATTTTTACTTTCCCTCTCCCTATTTTCCCTCTTTCTCTCACTCCCTATTTTCCCTCTCTCTCTCCCTATTTTCCCTCTCTCACTCCCTATTTACCCCCTCTCTCTCTCCCTATTTACCCTCTCTCTCACTCCCTATTTTCCCTCTCTCTCACTCCCTATTTTCCCCTCTCTCTCTCCCTATTTCCCCCTCTCTCTCTCCCTATTTTTCCTCTCTCTCCCTGTTTTCCCCCTCTCTCTCTCTCTCTCCCTATTCCCCCCCTCTCTCTCTCTCTCTCCTTATTTTCTCCCTATTTTCTCCCTCTCTCTCTCCCTATTTTTTCTCTCTCTCTCTCCCTATTCCCCCCCTCTCTCTCTCTCTCTCCTTATTTTCTCCCTATTTTCTCCCTCTCTCTCTACCTATTTTCCCTCTCTCTCTCTCACGTTGGGCATCGAGGCGGTAAATAGACCCTTGGCTCTGTTCCAGACTCTGTCTCCTAATCAACACAGGAGGAGAAAACAGGAGAGAAGAGAAAGGCTCCCCAGAGAGAAGCCAGCGCTGCTGCCGCCCACCTCTCTTGAATTATCAACACAACTGTTCTGCCACACCGAGACACAGAGACGGAGGAAAGAGAGAGGGGGAGGGAATGGTGGGAGGTAGAGAGAGGGGGAGGGAATGGTGGGATAGGAGGAGGGAGGTAGAGAGAGGGGGAGGGAATGGTGGGATAGGAGGAGGGAGGTAGAGAGAGGGGGGGGAATGGTGGGATAGGAGGAGGGAGGTAGAGAGAGGGGGAGGGAATGGTGGGATAGGAGGAGGGAGGTAGAGAGAGGGGGAGGGAATGGTGGGATAGGAGGAGGGAGGTAGAGAGAGGGGGAGGGAATGGTGGGATAGGAGGAGGGAGGTAGAGAGAGGGGGGGGAATGGTGGGATAGGAGGAGGGAGGTAGAGAGAGGGGGAGGGAATGGTGGGATAGGAGGAGGGAGGTAGAGAGAGGGGGAGGGAATGGTGGGATAGGAGGAGGGAGGTAGAGAGAGGGGGAGGGAATGGTGGGATAGGAGGAGGGAGGTAGAGAGAGGGGGGGGAATGGTGGGATAGGAGGAGGGAGGTAGAGAGAGGGGGAGGGAATGGTGGGATAGGAGGAGGGAGGTAGAGAGAGGGGGAGAGAATGGTGGGATAGGAGGAGGGAGGTAGAGAGAGGGGGAGGGAATGGTGGGAAAGGAGGAGGGAGGTAGAGAGAGGGGGAGGGAATGGTGGGATAGGAGGAGGAAGGTAGAGAGAGGGGTAGAGCAACACACTATCCAATTTCAATAACACCTTCCCCACCAACACAGAATTTACAAACTGCACCAAAATGACCCACTGATTAAATATCAGTCTACCCAAGGGTCTCATGTAACACAATAATACACATCGCTCGCATCTGTATGCAAATTCTATCCTGTCAAGGATCCTTTAAATGTATACCGACGAAGAGTGGCAGCCATCTTTGTGTGCCTATATGATTATATATTGATAAGAGACTGTCAATAAAACCAAACAGGAATACCCTGGTCTCTAAACTATGAATAGGCTTCTAAATACGACAATCATGACAGGGAGGGAAGAACGGTGTGTAATCTAATCTTCTCCACTCATGTAGTTTTATTTTGTTTCAAACTGAGTGACAGACAGATGGATATTTCCCCATTTCTCTCTCTGCTGGTTTTGGCGGCAGTTGTCATGGCAGTAAGGGAGAAAAGAGAAAATGTGTTTCCTCATCTGAAAATGAACGAGGGGCCCAACATTCCAGCAGTGTGACGCTCACTGCCGACAAAAACATTCCCAGAGGTCATTCCCAGGTCTCGCCACAGGCATGTAGAATAAAGGTAAACAGATTCTGGGCTGGCGTTCCAGACAGGGACACTATGTAGTGTTACTGTACTGAGGTGAGTTCACACAATTAAACGGTCAAGTGACGTTAGCAAGAGCACAACAGCTCACGTTCATTTCTATTTCTTTCAGTTTGTATGTTACGTAATAAATGTGTACTAACTTTCTGCCCCTAAAACCCAACCCATAATAGTTAAAATAGGGACCGGTGCTCCAGAAAGCTGATCCAGAGTCAGTTAAAGGCAGAATCAAGAAAGTGACCAGAGAGGATCAAATCCACTAGACTGAACATGAATGTCTGGTCTCCGTCTGTCTGTCTGTGTCTGTCTGTCTGGCCAGAATCTGATGAATAGAAGAGATTCACAGCAGGCTTCCCTGCCGAAACACACACACACCACTCACACACCCTCCATTGGCATGGTTATCACACAGGCTGGACCCACCTGGTGCTTTGTGCTGTGTGAGGAAGTTACCGTTTTCAAACACACAGCAATGACAGAACTGTGGCTAGACTGCACCTGGTGCTCTGTCTGAAAGTGGAGGTCCCTCCAACAGTAAATAGTAAAGTAATATACAGTACCAGACAAAAGTTTGGACACACCTACTCATTCCAGGGTATTTTTTAATTTGGACTATTTTCTACATTGTAGAATAATAGTGAAGACATAAATACTATGACATTTAACAGATGTGTCATGTGTGCATCAATTTTACATAAGGGGTGGTCCCGGGAATCGAACCCACTACCCTGGTGTTATAAGCTCCATGCTCTACCAACTGAGCTTCACAAACCCCCACACTCCCGCATAATATTATCCTAGTTTTCACAATACATGCCTTTAAGTTCCATTGTCCACTAAGCCATTCTGATGACGACACTAGAGGAAAAACTGATTATTATGAATCCTAATACTAAGCTCTAGCTGGACCCTAGTGACAGAGTCAACAATGTAGGAGCCACCAGGAGGCTAAGACCAGGGCAGGAGACATGAAAGGAAGACTGTTGATAAGCTTTATTCAGATGCACTGGACCACACTGAGACAGTCACACAGGATGAGAGTCAGGGACAGAGTCAGTGAGCAATGCAGGCCTGTTGGTGGCACGTGCTGCTTCTTCATCCGTAAAACACACAGTATTTACCAACCACTCCATATCTAGTCACCCCACGTGACCACACAAACACAGCTAAACACTGTAGTGTCAACATGTGCGCATACACACACCCTGAATGTGGTAATTTACTCCTTGGATACAACCACACTCCAACAGTTCCAAACACAAAGAGCCTTTGATGAAGAGCTACACACTCCTATTGAAACGAGAGGAGATACGGGGACACTGAGGAGTCACTCTGTCCCAATGGGACATTGGGAACCTAGGGCCCTGCTAAAATGACACACCCCTGTAGGGCTTGGAACACCTGACTATACGCTGTTCACACACACACTGATTGTGCCCTCTCTGTGGCCCTGGCCCATTAGAGGCCAGTCCATCTGTCACTGCGGCATACTGCGTAAAGCCATCCCTTGCTGTCTTTCTTTCCCTTCATCCTTCTCTCCTTCCCTCTATCGTTACTGTTCTGCACGTGTCACTGGAGCATGGAGACAGATGTTACCCTGACAACCCCGTGGACAGGCAGACTCAGGGAGACAGAGACAGAGAGAGAGTAAAACCTGATGATCAGGTAAACACCCTGCTATCTCACCAGAGAAACGTAAGCCGTGTAACTCACCAGAGAAACGTAAGCCGTGTAACTCACCAGAGAAACGTAAGCCGTGTAACTCACCAGAGAAACGTAAGCTGTGTAACTCACCAGAGAAACGTAAGCCGTGTAACTCACCAGAGAAACGTAAGCTGTGTAACTCACCAGAGAAACAGCTGCTGTGTAACTCACCAGAGAAACAGCTGCCGTGTAACTCACCAGAGAAACAGCTGCCGTGTAACTCACCAGAGAAACAGCTGCCGTGTAACTCACCAGAGAAACAGCTGCCGTGTAACTCACCAGAGAAACAGCTGCCGTGTAACTCACCAGAGAAACAGCTGCTGTGTAACTCACCAGAGAAACAGCTGCTGTGTAACTCACCAGAGAAACAGCTGCCGTGTAACTCACCAGAGAAACAGCTGCCGTGTAACTCACCAGAGAAACGTAAGCCGTGTAACTCAGAGAAACGTAAGCTGTGTAACCCACCAGAGAAACGTAAGCTGTGTAACTCACCAGAGAAACAGCTGCCGTGTAACTCACCAGAGAAACGTAAGCCGTGTAACTCAGAGAAACGTAAGCTGTGTAACCCACCAGAGAAACGTAAGCTGTGTAACTCACCAGAGAAACGTAAGCTGTGTAACCGACCAGAGAAACAGCTGCTGTGTAACTCACCAGAGAAACGTAAGCCGTGTAACTCACCAGAGAAACGTAAGCCGTGTAACTCACCAAAGAAACAGCTGCCGTGTACCTCACCAGAGAAACAGCTGCCGTGTAACTCACCAGAGAAACAGCTGCCGTGTAACTCACCAGAGAAACAGCTGCCGTGTAACTCACCAGAGAAACAGCTGCCGTGTAACTCACCAGAGAAACAGCTGCCGTGTAACTCACCAGAGAAACAGCTGCCGTGTAACTCACCAGAGAAACAACTGCCGTGTAACTCACCAGAGTAACGTAAGCCGTGTAACTCACCAGAGTAACGTAAGCCGTGTAACTCACCAGAGAAACGTAAGCCGTGTAACTCACCAGAGAAACGTAAGCCGTGTAACTCACCAGAGAAACGTAAGCCGTGTAACTCACCAGAGAAACGTAAGCCGTGTAACTCATCAGAGAAACGTAAGCCGTGTAACTCACCAGAGAAACGTAAGCCGTGTAACTCACCAGAGAAACGTAAGCCGTGTAACTCACCAGAGAAACAGCTGCTGTGTAACTCACCAGAGAAACAGCTGCTGTGTAACTCACCAGAGAAACAGCTGCTGTGTAACTCACCAGAGAAACAGCTGCTGTGTAACTCACCAGAGAAACAGCTGCTGTGTAACTCACCAGAGAAACAGCTGCCGTGTAACCCACCAGAGAAACAGCTGCCGTGTAACCCACCAGAGAAACAGCTGCCGTGTAACCCACCAGAGAAACAGCTGCCGTGTAACTCACCAGAGAAACAACTGCTGTGTAACTCACCAGAGAAACAGCTGCCGTGTAACTCACCAGAGAAACAGCTGCCGTGTAACTCACCAGAGAAACAGCTGCCGTGTAACTCACCAGAGAAACAGCTGCCGTGTAACTCACCAGAGAAACAGCTGCCGTGTAACTCACCAGAGAAACAACTGCCGTGTAACTCACCAGAGAAACAACTGCTGTGTAACTCACCAGAGAAACAGCTGCTGTGTAACTCACCAGAGTAACGTAAGCCGTGTAACTCACCAGAGAAACGTAAGCCGTGTAACTCAACAGAGAAACGTAAGCCGTGTAACTCAACAGAGAAACGTAAGCCGTGTAACTCACCAGAGAAACGTAAGCCGTGTAACTCACCAGAGAAACGTAAGCCGTGTAACTCACCAGAGAAACGTAAGCCGTGTAACTCACCAGAGAAACGTAAGCCGTGTAACTCACCAGAGAAACGTAAGCCGTGTAACTCACCAGAGAAACGTAAGCCGTGTAACTCAACAGAGAAACAGCTGCTGTGTAACTCACCAGAGAAACAGCTGCTGTGTAACTCACCAGAGAAACAGCTGCTGTGTAACTCACCAGAGAAACAGCTGCCGTGTAACCCACCAGAGAAACAGCTGCCGTGTAACCCACCAGAGAAACAGCTGCCGTGTAACCCACCAGAGAAACAGCTGCTGTGTAACTCACCAGAGAAACGTAAGCCGTGTAACTCACCAGAGAAACGTAAGCCGTGTAACTTACCAGAGAAACGTAAGCTGCTGTGTAACTCAGAGAAACGTAAGCTGTGTAACTCATCAGAGAAACGTAAGCTGTGTAACCCACCAGAGAAACTTAAACTGCAACTCACCAGAAAAAATAAGCTGTGTAACTCACCAGAGAAACATAAAAACTAAACCACAACTCCACCCACTGACCTCTTTCTGTAGGGACTTTACTAAAACTATAATCACTGGTTAGGCTAAATTAAAAAAGGATAAAATAAATGTAAATAGGGGAAAGAGGCCACAGTCTCTCCACATGAATCATCAAAACTAGAGCACAGGCAGCCATCTTGGAAACCTAGAGCTACATAGTGAGTCAGGAACAGAGAGTAGTCCTCTGTATACTGTATATGAACAGATTTAACGGAATATAACTTTCTATCCACACCCCGAGAACATAGAGTGGAATGGTATTCTTAACAAGTGCTCTGGGAATGAGGTTTGGGAATGTTTGGCCAGAGCTGCTGCCACAGGCGTACAGACGTCCACACAGGGCGAGGCCATGGTTGTCTTGTGACTCAGTGTCAGAGGCATGGAACCAATCAAGGTTCAGAGGACAACAGGAAGTGAGAGGTCGAGCACTGACTCTGGAATTCCTGTTTTTCAGCTTCTGCTTTAGTCTTTGACTGATTCACCCCCTCTTCTTCCTTTCCACCCCCCTCTCCCTCACCCCCTCTTCTCCCTTTCCTCCCCCCTCTCCCTCACCCCCTCTTCCCCCTTTCCTTCCCTCTGTTCCATCCTCCCCCATCTCCCTCACACCCCTCTTTTCCAGCCCCACTCTCTTCTGCTCTCGGTCATCCTGTTCCCTTCCACTTCCTCTCACTATTCCATTACTCTATTTCCATCTGTCGTTACTCTCCTCCTCTCCATCTGTCTACTCTAAACCTTCCCCTCTTTCTCCCTCCAATCTCTGCCTTCCAAACCATCCATTCCCTCTTCCTTCCAATCTCTACCCTCCAATCCATCCATTCCCTCTCTCCCTCATTCTCTCATAGCACAGTGCTTCCCTGCTGATCTTGTTTAGTAATTGGAAGTCAGAAAGAGAGGGAGACCGCATTTCCTAGCCTTGGGTCAGATGAAATATTAAATCTCTCCTCTTCTCCTTCATTTCCTCCTCTAGCTGAATGACACAGTAAGGAGAGCCCCTTCACCACGTCCTAAAGAGAAGGATGAGGCTCAACAACACCAGGCTTTAGGAGAAATACTGCATTGTTACGTTACTTAGTCAATCTAGGTGAGCAGGCTCAAGACTGGATGTTAAAAATAGTGTTATAACCATGAGTTGAATTCTCCATTCAATATGGTAAGCTAACTCAATAAAGACAACAATTTCTGGATAAAACCTTCACCGCCACTGGTTATAACCTAGTCCTTGTAGACCTCAAATGTCATTGAACAAGTGATTTTTCAGAAACACCTGTGATATGGCTAAAAGAGTTCTCACCAATACCCTGCCTTCTGCCCCCTGGTGCCCTCACCTCATTGGCTGAGTTCATTAGGTGCTTCCTGTTGAGCGTCATACTGAGTGTGTTGTTATGGCTCATCATGGGTGTCTTGACAAACATAAAGTCACTGCGGCTGGAGGTGGTGGAGTAGCAGGGTCTGTAGGTTCGTGTTCCTGGGGGGTCTTGAGCCCCTCCCACCACCTCCATGTAACGGATGGGTCCATCTGTGTTGAGCTGCAGGTGGAGGTCCTTGTTGGGCCTCTGATGGTAGGCCCTGCTGGGCCGGTAATGGCTGTAGCAGCAGCCTGTCCCTCCATGGTCGCTGCGGTGGCGGAGGCATCGGACCATGAGGATGAAGAAGGTGAGGAAGGACACGGCCGAGACGCAGGCCAGTGAGATGATGAGGTACAGGGTGATGTCAGACATCCCAGTCTGCCGCATCAACGACGTCTTCCGGTTGTCTATGGCGGCGTCGCTGGCGCCCTTCTCCTCCACGGTTACCGTAATGGCCACAGTGGTGGAGAGAGTAGGTTCGCCGTTGTCCTGCACGACCACGATGATGTCATAGGCGGAGCCACCCTCCTCCTCGGCTAGTTTGCGAGTGGTGCGGAGCTCGCCGGTGTGGGGGGTGATGAGGAATAGAGCAGCGTGAGGCCCGGGGGCGATGGAGTAGAACAACCAGGCGTTATGACCGCTATCAGGATCCACCCCAACCAGTTTATTAATGAGATGCCCTGGCCCAGCCGACTGCGGTACACTGAGCTGCAGCCCCGTATCCTGGGGGAAGGGGGGGTACACGATGAGGGGCGCGTTGTCATTAAGATCTACTACGAATACATGCACGGTGACGTTGGTAGACCGGGGTGGCGCCCCGGCGTCTCGGGCCTGCACCTCAATGCGGAAGGCGTTGAGGGTTTCATGGTCCAGGGAGCGCATGCTGTAGATGTGGCCAGTTTCTGGGTTGATGTAGATATAGGAGGAGATGGGTGAGCCCTGGACCATGCTGGGCAGGATGGAAAAGGAGACGCGGGCATTGTCCCCTATGTCCGGGTCAGAGGCCATCACCATGGCAATGGGGGTGCTGGGGGCGTTGTTCTCGGGGACGTCCACTGAGTAGGAGGGCTGGGAGAACGATGGAGCGTTGTCATTCACGTCTAACAGCTTGACCACGAAGGTCGTACGCGACGACAGGGGAGGGGATCCAGCGTCGGTCGCCATGATGACCACGGTGTAATCAGCCATGGTCTCTCTGTCCAGGTTGCCGTCGGTGATGAGGTTGTAGTGCTCTCCAAAGGCGGAGTTGAGTTTGAAGGGCAGGCCAGACTGGACCTTTAATGTTACCTTGCCGTTCATACCAGAGTCCAGGTCCCTTGCGCTGATGAGGGCGATAACTGTGCCCGGTGCTGCGTCCTCCTGGATAGGACTGGTCAGTGACGTCAACATCACCTCCGGAGAGTTATCATTCACGTCAGTGACTTCAACTTTGATATTACAGGATGCTTCCATGGCGGGGGTTCCCCCATCCCTGGCCAGCACAGTGACGTAATACTCATTCGCTGTCTCATAATCCACGTGACCATTCACACGGACCTCACCGGTTTTCGAATCTACGCTGAATAGCTTGAGCACCCGGTCCGGCGTGTATTTACTAAACAGGAAGGAGATCTCCCCGTTCTGAGCATAATCCGCGTCGGTCGCGTTCAGTTTCGTTACTAAAGTGCCCTTTTCAACATTCTCCAACACGCTAACTTTTTTCATCGACTGGTCAAAGACGGGCGCGTTGTCATTGACGTCCAGAATTGTAATGAGTAGAAGAGTGGAGCCAGACTTCTCTGGCTGTCCCCCGTCTAGGGCAGTAAGCAACAGGCGAAACGAGGCCTGCGTCTCCCTATCCAAAGCCTTCTCTAAAACTAACTCCGGGAACTTACTCCCGTCACTTTTCGTTTCCACATTCAAAACAAAGCGGTCGTTGGCTGCGAGGTGATAAGTACGCAGTGAGTTGATACCCACATCTGGATCGTGCGCACTCTCCAGTCGGAACCGGGTGCCCGGCGCGGCCGCCTCTGATATCTCCAAGGAAATATTGTTAGTGGAAAAGTGCGGCGCATTGTCATTCACATCCACAATATCCACAAGAACACGATGTATTGCTAAAGGGTTCTCGAGTACAATCTCAACATGTAGTGAACATGTGGCACTTAATTCGCACATGTGTTCCCTGTCAATTGGCTGTCTAATAATAAAATCCCCAGTCGCCTGGTTCACCTCGAAGTACTCCGCGTTAGATTCCGAGACCACCCGCAATTTTCTCTTAATTATCATTTGGACGGTGAGACCCAAATCCTTAGCGATATTCCCGACCACAGCCCCCGGCCTGAGCTCCTCTGACACCGAGTAACTAAGCTGGGCGGTCGCGCTCATGAGGCACGCCAGGGAAAACCATAGCCTCAGCACGGGCCACCGTCCGCAGTGCTTCCTCAGTCTGGATTCCATTATGAGAGGGGTCCGGGGGATGGAAAAAGTTAAAAGTTCCTCTTTACCGTAACTAATCCATAGTTTCGTGAAAACGACGGTACCAGGCTGTTGGTAAACACTTGCGTTTCAGAAAAAGTGCGGTGGGAAGTTTATAAGTAATCATGACGCCCTAATTCTATATGTAAAATACAGAGGAAAGGTTAAACTGCATGAAGGCTCGGCTAAAACTCTCCACAGTCTGTCTCCTCTGCTCCGCTCCTCTTAGGGCGGGGACACAGACACAAAGACCAGTTTCCTATTGGCCGAGAACCCGGGACTTGCTCCCCATACAGAAAGAACTCTTTCACAAAGCCGAGAGGGAAAAACTTTTTAGAGGCACTTCTTTTGCACTAACAACCAAGTTACCGACACGTTACAGGCTAAATCCATTATTGTTTTAAGCAAAACAACTCTGAATGCACAACAGAAAGGCAACGGGAAGCGTAAAAGCAAATGATTGAGTTTTTTTTAAATATAAAGTGACTTATGATGCACAGACCGAAACAAACAAGGGTGGGTATGAACAACAAGAGTAAGTATGATCTTGTTTCTATGTTTTGTCAACAAAATGAACTTCTTCCATTGAATATAGGCAACGTTGAAAAGGAAGTCGCTCTGGATAAGAGCGTCTGCTAAATGACTTAAATGTAATGTAATGTAATGAAGTGATGAACTGATGGTCAAATTGCAATAATAGATTTAGCCGCAAGGTGGCATGTTTCCAAGGCGTTTCCATTTCAGAAGTGTTGAAAACGCTTCAACCATACACCATTATGTAACCTAGACTCGTCTTGGCAAGGAGGCAGCAATGTCATTTATAACAAGTACAACGAGCATTGGCCTACTTACAACAGCTGTGTTGTAACAGGCCTACTACAACAGTTAATAAATGGCATATGCACTTATTTACATTTGAGTAATTTAGCAGACGCCTTTATCCAGAGCGATTTACAGTTAGATAACAAAAGTCACTTATCGTTTGATCCGGTGCAAATTAGTAGGCCTACTGTACTGACAAAATACTTTAATGAGAAATTACAGTGCTATGATATAGGACTAACGAAATCCATATAATTCACTGGTATGCTAAATGAGGCAATCAACGAAAGAGGGTTTAATAACTATTAACACAATTTGTGTGATGTAAATTCATATTTTGATAAATCATATAATTGTCTTCATCATTTTCGTTATGAAGAAAATATTTTACATGAAAACACAAGCCTAATCTTTTTATGTAGTTGTGTTTACAAGGAATTATTTTTCTGAACTACTCTACAACCATATATGACCTGCAGGTTAAGATATTATCCCTTCTCATAGGCTACAACGTTGAGGTGAATGTGCATACCGGTAAGCATGATTTGACGCTAATACTATATAATATTAGGCCGACATTATTATATCATACAGGCTAATGTTCATCATAAACTCTCAGGGTGTGATGTCATAACTGATGGTGGATCTTCACTTACGGATTATGACATCATAGGCTACGTGAAAAATTTACTCTGAATTCTCATGATATGACGTCATAAAGCACAAGAGTCAGGAATATTATTCGTCACAATGCTGTTGTTTACTGCTCACCTGCTGGCTCTCAAAGGTCCAGGCGCTGTCGGGTAAAGATGCGTCTAGGACGTTGATCATCTCCTTAAAGTCAGTGGTGCTGCTGGGCTTAACGAAGGTGAAATCACTGAACTCTGACATGGGAGAGAGACAGGACCTGAAGGACTGACTCTGAGACAACATGTCCCCTCCCAGGACCTCTACGTACTTAATAGGCCCGTCAGTGTTGAGCTGGATCTGCAGGTTTCTATTGGGGTTATTGTAGCCATCCAAATCGTCCAGTCTCATGCAGCAACTACCGCTGCTCCTGCTGTTTCTAACGCACTTGACCGCTAAGACGACAAAAGTCACCAGAGACAGCATGGACACCGAGGCCAGAGAGAGGATCAAATACAGGGTGATTCTCCCGCTTTTCTTGCCGGGCTCTGGCGCTTTCTGCCGGAGGTTCAAGATGGGTTCTTGGAACCCGTCCTCTACCAGTATGGCCACTGTGACCGTGGAAGACTGTACCGGTTCCCCGTCGTCTTTTATCTCTATAAGCAGCCTCTGAGAGGAGTCGTCCTGCTCGGACACAGTGCGTTTAGTCCTCACCTCCCCTGTGTAAGTGTTGACACTAAACAGAGACGCGTCTGTGGCCTCCGCCAGTTTATACGAGATCCAGGCGTTATGACCCGAGTCTGCGTCTACGGCCGTTACCTTAGTAACCAGGTGGCCTGCTTTAGAAGAGCGGGGCATCTTCTGGTGAGAGAGCGAGCCCAGGGCAGCGGAGGGGTAAATAACAGCGGGGGCATTGTCGTTCTGGTCCAGGATAAAAACATGGACAGTGGTGTTGCTGCTCAGAGACGGAGAGCCGTGGTCCTTTGCCTGCACCAGAATCTGAAACACCTTCAGTGTCTCATAGTCAAACGAGTGCATGCTGTAGATGCTGCCGTTATCAGAGTTCATATACACATAGGAGGAGACAGACACGCCCTGCACTTTGGAGTCTAGGATGGAGTAGGAGATTTTGGCATTATCCCCGAAATCCAGGTCAGATGCAGATACTGAGGAGAGCATGGAGCCTGGTAGTCCATTCTCTTTTAAATAGACATCATAGGAGGACTGAGTGAATTTAGGGGAGTTGTCGTTGACATCAATGATACTGACAGGTATAGTTTTCTTGGTAGTCAGGGGAGGGGAGCCCGAATCTGTGGCTGTTATCTCAATGTTATACTCTGAGAAGCTCTCTCGGTCTAAAACACCACTGGTGACCAGTGCGTAATTATTAGAAAATGACGGTTTCAGTTTAAAAGGATAGTCTCGCGGGAGCTGTAACGTTACGTTACCGTTATTCCCGGAGTCTAGGTCTCGGGCACTGATCAAAGCCACTACTGTGCCACTGGGTGCGTCTTCGCGCACAGGGCTCGGTTTAGAGGTGAGGACGATTTCAGGAGAGTTGTCATTAACGTCTACGACTTCTACCTGCACACTACAATGTCCCTCCATTTTAGGGGTGCCTTTGTCTTTCGCGCTGATGTCAATTTCAAAATTTGCAGCACTCTCGAAATCGAATTCCCCCTTTAAAAATAATTTCCCGGTCACAGGATCAATCTCAAATGCAGACAGCACGGAATCAGGTGTATGCACACCGAACGAATACTCTACCTCCCCATTTTGGCCCTCGTCTATGTCTGTCGCTTTAGGTTGTAGTATTAAAGTACCCTTCGCGCTACTTTCACTTACATAAACTTTATACACAGTTTTTTCAAAAACGGGAATATTGTCATTATTATCAAGCACTGTAATTGTTATTTGTGCCGTTCCGGATCTTATGGGATTGCCCCCATCAAGCGCTGTCAATAATAGCTGATGGACAACTTTTTTCTCCCTGTCCAGAGGTTTAGCCAAAACCAGTTCTGGCACTTTTCTTCCACCAGTGATTTCTTTTAATTTTAAAGTGAAACATTCGTCTTTACTAAGAGTATATGATTTTAGAGAATTACTTCCAACATCTGGGTCTTGTGCGCTTTCTAATGGAAAACGTACACCAGCTGCAGTAGATTCAGCTATCTCTAATGTATGTTGTTTTGAAGGAAAACTAGGGGAGTTGTCATTCATATCTTGTATTTCTACCTCAACACGATATAGTTGTAACGGGTTCTCAATGACAACCTGCAGAGGTAGAACGCAGCTGCCGCTTTGTCCGCATAAAGTCTCTCTGTCTATTCTCTCGTTGACGATCAGCTCGCCCTTCCCCGCATCCACACTGAAATACTGCTTACCAGCCTCAGAAGCGACACGCAGTTTACGGTCAAAAATTTCAGATAGCCCCAACCCCAGATCTTTGGCTAGATTTCCTACCACAGAGCCCTGTTTCAGTTCTTCCGGGATGGTGTAGCGAGTCTGTCCGTCTATTGTACTCCACAAGAGAAAGAAATGATGCCACCAAAGAGCCAGCCATCTCCAGTCTCGGTATCCCATTCTCTTTGTAATTCCTGATTCGTTACAGCACAATTCCTCATGAAATACTGTCCAGAACAAAGAGTTTCATATCAAAACACATCTCCAGAATGTATATTACATTTAGTATTTGTTTCATAAATGTTTTATCACGATATGGACGCTGTGTTTAGAGTATATAGTCTTTCCGTGTATGGAAGCGCATCCCTCTCGCTCCTCCAGCTCGGAGTATTGTAAGGGTTACGGTGCTGAGGCTGGGGGGAGGGAGTAGATCTCTTTGTACAGTTCTGCACACTATTGGTGCACAGCGTGCATCTCTAACACCCAATGAGAGGCCAAAAGAACAGAGCTCTTAAAGCCACAGCTGCATCCAGGAGCTGCATATAAGTACTCTGACGCAACACACACAGAGAGAGAGATAGTTATGGTCAACTCACTATTTTTGATATACTGTCCATCTATATTGTTGTGAAATCTATTATGGACAGGGCGGCCCTTAACCAACAGAAAGGAATAGGTTGAAGTGTAAACAACCATGATCATCATATAAATGTGTTAAAGTGTAAACCATGATCATCATATAAATGTGTTAAAGTGTAAACCATGATCAGAAATATAAATGTGTTAAAGTGTAAACCATGATCAGAAATATTCTCTCTCATTACGCGCAGACATCATCCAAAACATTGCCATTCTAGTGGATCCCATAGGAAGGAAACACTTGGTTTTACTATTATACATTAACTATTGATTGAGCTGCAATGAATGTGAAAAATATATATCTTACAACAATTCTAAATGAGCCTCTCTTTGCCATCTCGGCCACAAAACCAACACAGTTCATTCAGAGGGAATGTCGCTGTCCATGGTGCTGAAACCCTCGGCCTCTACAAACCAGTCAGACTGAAACATAATCATGCTCAACACCCACTACAGACAGTAACAATAGATATTACACTGTCTCTGAGGATTACAACCAAGAGTCAAATCATTCAGCTATTTCCAAATCATAGCGAAATCATATCGCAAATTATCTAACGTGGATATATCTAAAGGATGGAACAATTTCGCTGTTTTGTTCCATGGTGAAATTATTTTGAATTGACAAAACACTGCTTGAATTCTAAGTTTCACTCCGACTTCAGTTGCACAGTAGCTATTTATTTACTGGCTTTAGTACTTGACATATGGAGTCTCAAAATTAACCTACCATTATATTCCATCATTGTAAAGGAAACTACTATCAGAAGAACAAGTTGAGATTTGATAAATGTTGAAATACAAAATACTATATGTCATAAAACAGTCTACATTCGAATATCATAACCATCACAATCAACTAGAGTTCATTGCTCACCTGCTGGCTCTCAAAGGTCCAGGCGCTGTCGGGTAAAGACGCGTCTAGGACGTTGATCATCTCCTTAAAGTCAGTGGTGCTGCTGGGCTTAACGAAGGTGAAATCACTGAACTCTGACATGGGAGAGAGACAGGACCTGAAGGACTGACTCTGAGACAACATGTCCCCTCCCAGGACCTCTACGTACTTAATAGGCCCGTCAGTGTTGAGCTGGATCTGCAGGTTTCTATTGGGGTTATTGTAGCCATCCAAATCGTCCAGTCTCATGCAGCAACTCCCGCTGCTCCTGCTGTTTCTAACGCACTTGACCGCTAAGACGACAAAAGTCACCAGAGACAGCATGGACACCGAGGCCAGAGAGAGGATCAAATACAGGGTGATTCTCCCGCTTTTCTTGCCGGGCTCTGGCGCTTTCTGCCGGAGGTTCAAGATGGGTTCTTGGAGCCCGTCCTCTACCAGTATGGCCACTGTGACCGTGGAAGACTGTACCGGTTCCCCGTCGTCCTTTATCTCTATAAGCAGCCTCTGAGAGGAGTCGTCCTGCTCGGACACAGTGCGTTTAGTCCTCACCTCCCCTGTGTAAGTGTTGACACTAAACAGAGACGCGTCTGTGGCCTCCGCCAGTTTATACGAGATCCAGGCGTTATGACCCGAGTCTGCGTCTACGGCCGTTACCTTAGTAACCAGGTGGCCTGCTTTAGAAGAGCGGGGCATCTTCTGGTGAGAGAGCGAGCCCAGGGCAGCGGAGGGGTAAATAACAGCGGGGGCATTGTCGTTCTGGTCCAGGATAAAAACATGGACAGTGGTGTTGCTGCTCAGAGACGGAGAGCCGTGGTCCTTTGCCTGCACCAGAATCTGAAACACCTTCAGTGTCTCATAGTCAAACGAGTGCATGCTGTAGATGCTGCCGTTATCAGAGTTCATATACACATAGGAGGAGACAGACACGCCCTGCACTTTGGAGTCTAGGATGGAGTAGGAGATTTTGGCATTATCCCCGAAATCCAGGTCAGATGCAGATACTGAGGAGAGCATGGAGCCTGGTAGTCCATTCTCTTTTAAATAGACATCATAGGAGGACTGAGTGAATTTAGGGGAGTTGTCGTTGACATCAATGATACTGACAGGTATAGTTTTCTTGGTAGTCAGGGGAGGGGAGCCCGAATCTGTGGCTGTTATCTCAATGTTATACTCTGAGAAGCTCTCTCGGTCTAAAACACCACTGGTGACCAGTGCGTAATTGTTAGAAAAGGACGGTTTCATATTAAAAGGATTGCCTCTCTGGAGCTGTAACGTTATTTTACCATTATTCCCGGAGTCTAGGTCTCGGGCACTGATCAAAGCCACTACTGTGCCACTGGGTGCGTCTTCGCGCAACGGACTCGGCTTGGAGGTAAAAATTATTTCAGGAGGGTTGTCGTTTAGGTCAACTACCTCCACCTGAACACTACATTGTCCTTCCATTTCCGGGGTGCCGTTATCTTTTGCACTGATATCAATTTCATATGTAGCAGCATTTTCAAAATCTAATTCTCCTTTCAAAAACATCTCCCCTGTGTCTGAATCAATGTCAAATATAGAAAGCACAGCAGTGGGGGTGCGCTCACCAAATGAATACTTCACTTCCCCATTTTGAACATCGTCGATGTCAATCGCTTTAAGTTTGACCATAAAAGTACCCTTTGGACTATTTTCGTCTATGGAAACCTTGTACAATGCCTTTTCAAACACTGGGAAATTGTCGTTTACATCAAGCACTGTAATAGTTATCTGTGACGTCCCGGATCTGACAGGATTCCCCCCATCTAGTGCAGTTAATAGTAGCTGATGGACAGCTTGTTTCTCTCGATCTAAACGTTTTTCTAATACTAACTCTGGGGCTTTTCTTCCATTACTAAGGTCTTTTATCTTTAAACTAAAGCACTCGTCTTTACTAATAGTGTAATACTTGAGTGCGTTACTTCCCACATCTGGGTCCTCTGCGCTCTCCAAAGAAAATCGCCTGCCTACAACAACAGATTCTGCTATTTTCAACGTGAGTTCATTTGTTATAAAATTTGGTGAATTGTCATTTATGTCTCGTATTTCCACCTCAACACGATATAGTTGTAACGGGTTCTCAATGACAACCTGCAGAGGTAAAACGCAGCTGGCGCGTTGTCCGCATAAAATCTCTCTGTCTATTATTTCATTGACGATCAGCTCGCCCTTCCCCGCATCCACACTGAAATACTGCTTACCAGCCTCAGAAGCGACACGCAGTTTACGGTCAAATATCTCAGATAGTCCCAACCCCAGATCTTTGGCTAGATTTCCTATCACAGAGCCCTGTTTCAGTTCCTCCGGGATGGTGTAGCGAGTCTGTCCGTCTATTGTACTCCACAAGAGAAACAAATGATGCCACCAAAGAGCCAGCCATCTCCAGTCTCGGTATCCCATTCTCTTTGTTATCCCTGATCTGTTATAACACAATTCCCACTTAAATACTGTACAGAACAAAGAGCTTCATATCAAAATACCTCTCCAGAAGACATATTTCATTTAGCATTATTTTGTATCACGATAAGGATGTTGTATCTCCGTGTGTATGACCTCGTCCCTCTCTCTTCTCCAGCTCAGAGTATTGTACGGGTTACGGTGCTGAGGCTGGGGGGAGGGAGTAGATCTCTTTCAACAGTTCTGCACGCTATTGGTGCACAGCGTGCATCTCTAACACCCAATGAGAGGCTAAAATAACAGACTTTTTAAAGCCAGAGCAGCCAGGAGCTGTCCAAGCGCTCTGACACCACACACACACACACACACACACACACACACACACACACACACACACACACACACACACACACACACACACACACAGACACACACACACACACACACAGACACACAGACACACAGACAGACAGACAGACAGACAGTATTTTCCATTGAACAATAATACACTGTCTATATTGATGTGAAAAATATCATGGACAGTCCAGAGGTAGGTTATTATTTAAGAATTCATAAATGTGTGAAGCAGCGTCGGAAATATAGTGCACCTTTGCGCACAGGTACCAACACATTGGCATTCCAATAGAGCCCCTTGCTTGGAAGAAAATACATTTGATTAGATCTCTTATAGTTTACATAAAATAATAATTGACTGGCAGAAAAAAATATATCAAAATATCTCTAAATTCGGTGACCCAGTTATTCATTATTTATCAACCGACCTTTGTTCTGAATCTAAAATAACAAGCATTGATTTGTGCAATGTTGAAACAAAACAGTGGTGCTGCTGGGCTTAATGAAGGTGAAATCACTGAACTCTGACATGGGAGAGAGACAGGACCTGACGGACTGACTCTGAGACAACAGTGTTCAGTGTTGAGCTGGATCGGCAGGTTTCTGTGTCACACAGGAGGACACAGACACGCCCTGCACGTTGGAGTCTAGGACGGAGTAGGAGATCTTGGCCCTATCCCCCAGGTCTGGATCAGTAACGGAGATTGAAAATAGTATTTTCCCCGGTGTGTAATTGTCTTTTACATACACTGGGTAGGAAGGCTGAGAGAATAGCGGTAGATTGTCATTCACATCTAACACATCAACAGTGATACTTTTCTTGCTGGATAGAGGGTTTTTCCTGAATCACTAGACCTGATCTCTATACTGGGAGTGACGCTCACTGTCAAGAGGTGCGTTGGTTACCAGCATAATGCTTGGATACGGACGGGTTCAATTTGAATGGAGACGTTGGGGACACGCTCAACCTCACCTTCCCATTGTCTTGTGAATCTGGGTCTTTAGCGCTTGTCAAAGCTGTCCCCTTCCCGATAGTCGAATCCTCCGGAACAGTAGTACTTGGAGACGTCACAATGATCTCTGGGATGTTGTCATTGACGTCAGTTATTTGAAGATCAACACCACAATGCCCATCCATTTCTGGGTTGCCTTTGTCTTTAGCAATAACGTCTAATACATGGGAATACGTTTTTTCATGATCTAGTTCACCTTTTACTATAATTACCCCAGATAAATGGTACATTTCAAATAATGTTGCCACTGAGTCTGGCGTTTGATCGACAAAAACCTGCTCGATATCCCCACGTCGATATCCCCATTTCGTCCTTCATCTGGACCTGTTGCTTTTACGCGTAAAATCAGTGACGTGAGCAACATTTTCGTTAGCACTAGTCTCATAAAGCCGTCTCTCAAACAGTGGTGCGTTATGGTTAAGCACCCTAATACTAGTGTCAGAGGTTCCTGAATAACCAACAAGAGAAAGACATGGAGCCGCCATAGCAGCACCTGCCACACACCCAGTCTATTCCACAACACAGCAAAACCTTTATGTTATTCCATCCAACATTCGGCCTCTCGCAGGAGTGTAAATAATCAATCAGTAATCCTACGTGTCTCATATTTTACAGTGATGGGGAAGTTTTTTGTCAATGCGCATCCTTCTCTGGGAGGGTTACAGTTCTGAGTCTGGGGGGAGGGAGTAGATATATTTGTACAGTTCTGCACGCTATTGATGCACAGCATCTAATATAAGTTAAACATCAGGATTTAGCTGTCATTTATAGCTGCAGTGAAAATATCAGCACGTTGGAAACCGATGAAGCACCATAGCAATTCAACATGAGAAAAAACACAGTTCTCCGTTTCATGTTAATACTAGTAGTACTGCTACTATACAATTTACATTACTCACTATTAGTAGCCGATAATGATCTATTATCATTATCAGCTGGTGAAAGATCTAAATGTTCTTATTAAATTGTTATAAATTAATTACAGATGGAATACTAGTATGTGCACAGCTGTACTGTAAATCAGGTATTATAGGTTGTAAAGTGGTGGTTCTAAAACTCAAGGTATCAGACTCTGTATCCCCACGGTCTCAATGCTTCCTGATGTCTGTGTGGGAGACAAAGGCTCTCCGTTGCCGTCCTGTGGTAACAGAAAGCAAGCGCAGCCTGAGCACGTCATCAGAGCAACCCACGTGGCTCCGAATAAAAATACATCCCACAAGCCGTCTTAAAAATATCTGCATGAGGTCTGTAGAGCAAATGAAAAGAGAGGGGGAGCGGAGATCGCTCTCCCACACACACACACACACACACACACACACACACACACACACACACACACACACACACACACACACACACACACACACACACACACACACACACACACACTTCACTGGCCTATTTCCATGACATTAACTAATTACCTGAGAGCTGAATAGACCGCCCTAATATTTTTGATTTGGACATATTCTATCGACACTTTTTTGGGGGTCGACCACGAATCGGATCTCGGAGATTAAAGGGTTGCGCGATTTCGTCATCCCTCCAGGTCTGCCTAGCAACACTGGCATCTGACGGAATTATTTATATCCGCAATAAAAAAAAAGCAAAAACGCTATATTATTATACAAATCACAAGCCGTAGCTTACATCATATCACAATAGTGCAACGAATGTATCTAAATATGAAAAAATATCAGCTTTGCTATTAGATAATCCGAGTTTGACAGAACGACGGAGGTAGGTAGGGAGAGCGAGAGAGGGAGGGGGAACGGTTTCAGCACCGCACGGGTGGACAGCCCCACACAAGCGGCCAGCTCGCGCTGCTGCTGAAATGTGGGCGACCGCGTGGTGGCTGCTGCACAGACACAGTCTGAGTCCTTCCCAAACAAAGACTTTCAAAAACACAACCACAACATACCCGTGCTAACCTCCTCTTCTCTCTCGATTCAAACAGAAAAACGTTCTGCCTTAATAATCAATCCAAATGTTTTCCAATAACATCATTTTGATCGAGCAAATCATTTTGTTTTATAAACCAATTGCTTTAAATGCACTGCCAAATCAGGTTCCTACAGCAGTTATTGTAGGCTACCTACGCCACAACATACCTACGTCTAAAAACATTTAGTAAAGTAGGATAGATATCGTGTTTGAACATCCATCATACTCTGATCGTTGTCAGATTCGTTCTCACGTGCCTACACGGAGTCACTATAGAGATTTAGTCATCTATATGTCCTTATAGACTGTCTATACATTGCAACGCTTTCAAACGTATCTGCCAACACATAGAATCTGGTATACACACAACATCCACCCATATAATGAAAGGCTCAAACCTTATATTCAGTCCCTTTCCTTTGTTTGGAATTGTGAATTTCATGTCAATGTATAGTTTATTATGTGCAAATGATATACAGTACATCTTCCCAGCTATTGGTGGAATAACACTCAGTGCTGGGTGCCACTGTATATGCGGATCATAAAGGTGCTTCGTTGTCTTACTTTGTCCATTTCTATAAGGTCATTTCAGTCAGTAAGGTCATGGAGGTGTGCACTGTATGTGAGTTGTGATGGTGGAGTCCTTCTAACTTAAAGTATTTCTTACCTTATTTGGAGAGCCGGGTGAGCAACAGAAGACATGTCCGCAACAGCAGCAAAGGAGAGACATGGAAGAGAACAGAGAGACAAAAGATACGTGGGTTAGCACACAGTGTGTCTTGGGACAGACACATCCCTGACACTTACCGTTCACCTTACAACGGCAATGTAGCCTTGATTGACTCCAGAGTGGGTGATAGTGATGATATGCATTGTGATACCTGTGACATTTGGCCAAATGATGATGTTCCCAGAGCCGATCTGCTATGTGCACTGTTTGTGTGCGTCATAGAAAGGTGGGCTAATATCAAAACAATACAAATAATTTATGTGTGTGCTTCTTGAGAGAGAGAGAGAGAGAAAAAGAAAACAGATCCCCACAAGAATCTGAAGTCAAATGTCTACTGATGATCTGGTGCTTCTGTCCCCAACCAAGGAGGGCCTACAGCAGCACCTAGATCTTCTACACAGATTCTGTCAGACCTGGGCCCTGACAGTAAATCTCAGTAAGACAAAAATAATGGTGTTCCAAATAAGGTCCAAATGCCAGGACCACAAATACAAATTCCATCTAGACACCGTTGCCCTAGAGCACACAAAAAACAATACATACATTGGCCTTAACATCAGCACTACAGGTAACTTCCACAAAGCTGTGAATGAGCTGTGAGACAAGGCAAGAAGGGCCTTCTATGCCATCGAAAGGAACATAAAATTCCACATACCAATTAGGATCTGGTAAAAAATACTTGAATCAGTTATAGACCCAATTGCCCTTTATGGTTGTGAGGCCTGGGGTCCGATCACCAACCAAGAATTCACAAAATGGGACAAACATCAAATTGAGACTGCATAAATATCCTCTGTGTACAAAGTAAAACACCAAATAATCCATTCAGAGCAGAAACAGGCCGATATTCGCTAATGATCAAAATCCAGAAAAGGGCTGTTAACCACCTAAAAGGAAGCGATTCGCAAAGCTTCCATAACAAAGCCATCACCTACAGAGAGATGAACCTGGAGAAGAGTCCCCTAAGCAAGCTGGTCCTGGGGCTCTGTTCACAAACAGACCCCACAGAGCCCCAGGACAGCAACACAATTAGACAATTAGTTTAATGAGAAAACAAAAAGATAATTACTTGACACATGGGAAAGAATTTTTTTTTTTTTAAACTGAGCAAACTAGAATGCTATTTGGCCCTAAACAGAGAGTACACAGTGGCAGAATACCTGACCACTGTGACTGACCCAAAATTAAGGAGAACTTTGACTATGTCCAGACTCAGTGAGCATAGCCTTGTTATTGAGAAAGGTCGCCGTAGGCAGACCTGGCTCTCAAGCGAAGACAGGCTACAAAATGAGGTGGAAACTGAGCTGCACTTCCTAACCTCCTGCAAAATGTATGACCATAGAGACAGATTACCCAGACCCACAAAGAATTTGAAAACAAATCCAATTTTGATAAACTCCCGTATCTATTAGGTGATATACAACAGTGTGTAATCAGAGCAGCAAGATTTGTGACCTGTTGTCACAAGAAAAGGGCAACTAGTGAAGAACAAACGCCATTGTTAAATACAACCCATATTTTCCCTTTTGTACTTGAACTATTTGCACATCGTTACAACACTGTATATAGACATCATATATTTGAAATGTCTTTATTCTTTTGGAACTTCTGTGAGTGTAATGTTTACTGTTAATTGTTATTGTTTATTTCACTTTAGTTTAAAAAAAAATCTAGTTCACTTGCTTTGGCAATGTAAACATATGTTTCCCATGTCAATAAATGTGATTGAGAAGGTGGTTACGGAGGAGAAGACTTAATAAAAGAGAAATACAACACCCTTATCGACCCAGCCTCTCTAAAACAGGAGTGGAGTTGATCATCATCTGCATGTCCCAGCCAGGATGCTGATAGCACCATTTAAAGAGGACTGAGGGTGTGTCCAATATGGCTCTCTATTCCCTATGTAGTGCACTGCTTTGACCAGAGTTCTATGGTAACCAGGTTCAAAGTAGTGCACTATATTGGGAATAGGCTGCCATTTCAGAGTCCCTGGGGGGGTGTTCTGTCCAAGAGCTGCAGGATAACATCACTATGCTGCAGTACAGGATGTTGCCATGCTGCAGAGGAACACAGGAACAGCAGGTGCATTCGAGGAGATGCCCAGGGATTATGTATTCGTTATTAATTACATGCTTTCACGCTGTGCGTCTGATAGAGGAACAGAGCTTGTGGTACTGTGTGTTAGACATGGATAACCACTATGATACACACACAATAATGCACATGTACCAGTCAATAGAAAATCAATGTATAGCCTGTGATCAAAGGAAACAACCTCTTCAGAGGCCTGAGGGTTTAGTTTAGACAGCGTTTTCACACTCCCAGTCAGAGCAACAGGGAGGTGAAACCGTGAAAGGTATTCAGGGCAGGGCAGCGTCCATTTTACGGAAACAGAGAGGTAGAGCCTTCAACATAACCCCACTCCACCCTGTCATACACCCTCTCTCCCACCAATCCAGCTCTGAGCCCAAGGACACTGCACCTCTGTGTCCTAAACAGGGGTGCATCTGCCCTCTAAAGCTCAGAGCTGCCTGTATCCTATCAGACAGCAGACATTGCATCTGCTGATGCTCCCCTGTGTACCGCACCACAATGGTACAGTCCTGACAGTGAGTCAGCTTGTTGCTATGGCAACACATCCCACCTCTCTTCCTGAGAGTGGAAAAAAAAGAAGTATGTAGAAAACAGAATGGAGGGAAGAGGAGAGAAAGGAAGGGTGATAGGGTGTCTAAAATGTTCCTCATACACTGTACAGTCCTCTCTTCTAATCAGTCATCACTTACCAAGGCACCAATACAATTAGTAGCGTATCTAAGTTAATAATGTACAGGCTTGTGGACAGCAGCAATAACCTACTGACCAGTTACATAAAGAGATCATAGGGAGAAAGAGCTCCTCTGATAAACACAACACAGGTGTGACTTTAGACGCCCAAATGCATCCATGGTTTTATGCACACAGTACAAAATGTTTTGGAATGAGCAGAGATCTCGCTCTCCCTCTCTCCTCCAGCTTTCTCACACTCACTGAATCAGACCGGTGCAGCTGGTGAGGGGGAGGGGAGAGAAGCAGAGAAACAACGAGATCAGGAAGAAAAAGGAGAGGACCAACAAATCCAGAAAGCCTTACAGAGGAAACAGCTCACCAACAGACAAACATACATGATTATCGCTGTCACCACTACTTTTATCCACGGATATCATCACTGGTAATGATCATGACAATAATGACATTGAGACTATTAACAATAACCATCATTGTGATTGTGATCATATTAATAATCATATTGACTACATACAGTAGCGATTTAGTGCATACTACCTCACAGCAAAATGGCTGCAGTGAGTCTATCCAGCCTGACAGATCAGAACATCGTCACACACCGCTACCCACATGCCATGACCTCAGGACCATCACCTAGTGTGTGTGTGCATCGCGGAGTGTGTATCGTGTGAATGTCTGTGACTCAGACGGCGTGGAACAGTATGTGACGTACAAGACAATTCTGTCTGAGCCTTACTGTTAGACTGGCCTGTATAATCTCTGGTACAACACAATTCTGTCTGAGCCTTACTGTTAGACTGGCCTGTATAATCTCTGGTACAAGACAATTCTGTCTGAGCCTTACTGTTACACTGGCCTGTATAATCTCTGGTACAAGACAATTCTGTCTGAGCCTTACTGTTAGACTGGCCTGTATAATCTCTGGTACAAGACAATTCTGTCTGAGCCTTACTGTTAGACTGGCCTGTATAATCTCTGGTACAAGACAATTCTGTCTGAGCCTTACTGTTAGACTGGCCTGTATAATCTCTGGTACAAGACAATTCTGTCTGAGCCTTACTGTTAGACTGGCCTGTATAATCTCTGGTACAAGACAATTCTGTCTGAGCCTTACTGTTAGACTGGCCTGTATAATCTCTGGTACAAGACAATTCTGTCTGAGCCTTACTGTTAGACTGGCCTGTATAATCTCTGGTACAAGACAATTCTGTCTGAGCCTTACTGTTAGACTGGCCTGTATAATCTCTGGTACAAGACAATTCTGTCTGAGCCTTACTGTTACACTGGCCTGTATAATCTCTGGTACAAGACAATTCTGTCTGAGCCTTACTGTTAGACTGGCCTGTATAATCTCTGGTACAAGACAATTCTGTCTGAGCCTTACTGTTACACTGGCCTGTATAATCTCTGGTACAAGACAATTCTGTCTGAGCCTTACTGTTAGACTGGCCTGTATAATCTCTGGTACAAGACAATTCTGTCTGAGCCTTACTGTTAGACTGGCCTGTATAATCTCTGGTACAAGACAATTCTGTCTGAGCCTTACTGTTAGACTGGCCTGTATAATCTCTGGTACAAGACAATTCTGTCTGAGCCTTACTGTTACACTGGCCTGTATAATCTCTGGTACAAGACAATTCTGTCTGAGCCTTACTGTTACACTGGCCTGTATAATCTCTGGTACAAGACAATTCTGTCTGAGCCTTACTGTTACACTGGCCTGTATAATCTCTGGTACAAGACAATTCTGGCTGAGCCTTACTGTTACACTGGCCTGTATAATCTCTGGTGGGATCCTTTCCAGAGGAGCAGCGAGTCCAGACTCACTGGGCATCACTACTGGAACAGTAACACAAATAACACACAAACAAGCAGTGTGTAAAAACCAATAGAAACACATCACACACACAACTCCATCTGGGGCATACAAGAGCACCTGGACCTAAGAGTAATATAACATGTGAATGTAGTCCTTAATATACACTGAGTATACAAAACATTAAGAACACCTTCCTAATATTGAGTTGCACCCCCTTTTACCCTCAGAACAGACTCAATTCGTCAGGGCATGGACTCTACAAGGTGTCGAAAGCGTTCCACAGGGATGCTGGCCCATGTTGACTCCAATGCTTCCCACAGTTATGTCAAGTTGGCTAGATGTCCTTTGGGTGGTGGACCAAATGAATTACTTAAAAATCATACAATGTGATTTTCTGGATTTTTGTTTTAGATTCCGTCTCTCACAGTTGAAGTGTACCTATGATAAACATTACAGACCTCTACATCCTTTCTAAGTAGGAAAACCTGCATAATCGGTAGTGTATCAAATACTTGTTCTCCCCACTGTATGTATGTATGTATGTATGTATGTATGTATGTATGTATGTATGTATGTATGTATGTATGTATGTATGTATGTGTGTGTGTGTGTGTGTGTGTGTGTGTGTGTGTGTGTGTGTGTGTGTGTGTGTGTGTGTGTGTGTGTGTGTGTATGTGTGTATGTGTGTATGTGTGTATGTATGTATGTATGTATGTATGTATGTATGTATGTATGTATGTATGTATGTGTGCCCAGTTCCCTGTACATTGCTCAAAGGGTCAGGTCAGGTCAGGCCAGGTGAATTCTCATAATGCCAATGACTGCTTTGAGCACCTGAGACTCAGTGTTCAGAGGACATCTGCCTCATCATCAGAGCCAAAACTCCCTCTCTTCTCTTCAGGCCTCTTCAGGCCTGCACATTGAAAGTACGTACGCAACATGGCCCCCTTTTCATTCTAATTATTGTCCATTGAATGTAGAGAGGCAAAGGAACCTTTGGCTGTAGACTATTGAGACAGCCTGGGACTGTAAGACTGGAGGACTGTGCCCCTTGGCCTGTAGGATTGAAGGACTGTAGGACTGTCGGGCTGTAGGACACTGCAGGGAAACAGTACACTCTTACTACCAGGCCAGAGAAAACAGAACATCAGATCACCACAGATGAGAACCTGAGGGTTTACTGTCATAACTGAAATAGACGGAGGGTAAAGATGATAAGATTCAGGGGTACATGGCAGTAGAAGCAGAGTTGCCTCCCTCCATCCTCAAAACCATGAAATGAGATGACAGCATACTGTTGGAGTGATTCCACAAGGAAGGATGATTAAAGAAAACGTACACACCCTGTTCCCACTTCTCTTTACTTACATCAGATCACACACAGTCACTACACAGACTTATGGATAGAGCTGACAAACTGTGAGTGCGGTCTCAACTCTCCTTAGCAGAATATTTGAGTGTGTGCAGGTGTGTGAGAGAGAGGATAAAGTCACTCACAAATCATCCAGACATCCCTGATATCTAATCAATGATCTTAAATGGGGCAGGGGGAGCAGAGGAATCAGATATGTGAGAATCAGAATTTCTAACCCCACTTTCCAGAAGGCTAGATAAGAAGCGCGCGCGCACACACACACGCACGCACGCACGCACGCACGCACGCACGCACGCACGCACGCACGCACGCACGCACGCACGCACACACACACACACACACACACACACACACACACACACACACACACACACACACACACACACACACACACACACACACACACACACACACACACACGCAACCATGCTCAAACACTGCTCAAAGTCCAACGTTAATCTTCAGACAGAGCAACACACTGTAGAGATACAGCTGCTCACCAGATGACTGGGCCAGTGAGGAAGGAAGTACAGTATAAACAACAGCTGTGGGAAGCAGTTTCTAATCACATCAATGTGGACAGTCACAAGGTCTAGAAACTACAGGGCCTCGGCTCAGGGTGGGATCCAAAATGGCTGCCAAGGCAGGGGACTGCTAAATTCTGCTCCAGCGGACTACAGCCTTGACATATGTCAGCAAACCACTGTTCTACAGTTCAAAGGTCATCCAAGTGGGTGTCTGAACCAGAAGCGAGAAGTCATATCCAAGAGTCACCCACACACCATCCACATCTATACACTGGACTGGAACATTCAGGGCTAGACCGAGGGGTGTATGGGTCGGTGGGGTCTGACCCCCACAGAGACGCCCTGAGTTCAAGGGTTTACGGTCCATAGTAAAAGCCTTCCTCGCTGGCAAGCCTGAGAACCAAGGTTTAGTGGTTAAAAAGCGGTTTAAACAGACAAAACGGACACAGATGTAGGGTGATAATGATGATAGACTGTTTCCAGAGGGACAGAGGTTTCCTCCATAAAACCTCAAGCATTTTTGTGTCATGTCAGATGTTTATGAGAGGCATGTGCTACTCTTCTACACAGAAACATTCAACACAAACACATACAGCATGCCTGTGCAGTATGTACACAAACAGACAGCCTGTTGTCTATGCCAGGGCCACCTCCATCTACAGACACCAACTGAAACTACACCACCTCTAGCATTAGATACTACGTCCCCCCATACAATAAAGCCAGCATCATGACCACCTAACTAAGAATTTAACAGCATTGACACACAATAGGATCACCACGTGGTGAAAAAGAGTGTGACCATTACCTATTTTATGAGGTAAACTATCAGTTGACGGGACACACTCTTTTCACGCCACTTCGATACAAAGTGATTTTTGTGGCAGGTTAGGAGAGCATTTTCGCTAACCCTAACCCCTCTCCTAATCTTAACCTCAGTCTCCTAACCTGATATGTTAATTCTCCTAACCTGCTACGAAAAAGTCCTTTCGTTATCGAAGTGCCGTGAAAAGAGTGTTTCCAATCGGTTGGCCTGATTACTTGCTGTGTGTGGCAGTGGCCTGGTGTGTGGGATTAGTATTATGGGCTGCACGTGAGAGCCATATGGAGGGCATTTCCTCCCTGTGTGTGTATTACCCAGTAAACATGGAGACCTGTGGGCCATGGAGCTCTAATGACCCCTTTATGATGTCTGTGGTGAGGGAGGAGAAAAAGGGATCGAGGAGCTCAGTGATACAAACAACATGTCACTATACTAGCATCATATAGAGGAATCTAGCACAGTTTACTCATCTGTCTCTGTCTCTCTCTCTCCTTTCAGCACAGTAGTTTACTCATCTATCTCTCTGTCTCTCTCGTTTCAACACAGTAGTCTACTCAACTTTCTCTCTCTGTATCTCTATCACTCTCTCTCTCCTTTCAGCACAAAAACAGATTGCTCTCATCTTTTAAGCTGGATGTCATATACTGTCATTTTCTTTCTCCCTCCCTCTATCTTTCCCTGCATCTATCTTTCCCTGCATCTATCTTTCCCTGCATCTATCTTTCCCTGCATCTATCTTCCCCTGTTTCTATCTTCCCCTGTTTCTATCTTCCCTGTATCGAGCCCTGCCTCATTTATATCCACACTCAATTATTTATAGTTGTTTATCCATCCCTTTCTACCTTAGAGGTTATGAGGAGCCTATTTCTCTACAAACACTGCAGCTTGTGGTGCAAAATGGCTGCCGTGCATCACTAACGCAGTGCTGCTGCGCATGAACGGTGGATGAGGCCAGCTACAACACATCTCCTCCCCTCCCCCACACCATCCCTCTCTCTGGCTCCATGCTACTGCCTCTCCCCATCCTCAATCCTTCTCTCCAACACATTTCCCACCTCTTTCAGACCGATTTCTCTCTACCACTCCTCAATCTCCTCTCATCTCTCTCTCATCTCTATATCTCTCGCTCTCTGTATGTACACGGTTCAAAGTCAGGAATATACAGTAACAGCAGCGTGTGAGAGACAGGAATTTAGGTCGGTGTTAAAAATAGTGCAGTGTGTGTGTGAGAGAGAAAAAACTCTGCAGGCCATAGTCCAGTCCAGTCTCGTCTCGTCCAGCCCAGACCAGCCCAGTCCATTCCAGTCTCGTCCAGCCCAGTCCCGTCTAGTCCAGCCCAGTCTCGTCTAGTCCAGCCCAGCCCAGCCCAGCCGCGTCTAGTCCAGCACAGCCCAGTCCAGCCCAGTCTCGTCTAGTCCAGTTCAGCCCAGTCCAGCCCAGTCTCGTCTAGTCCAGCCCAGCCCAGTCTCGTCTAGTCCAGCTCAGCCCAGTCCAGCCCAGTCTCGTCTAGTCCAGCCCAGCCCAGTCTCGTCTAGTCCAGCCCAGCCCAGTCCAGCCCAATCTCGTCTAGTCCAGCCCAGCTCAGCCCAGCTCTTCCTTTGTGTTTCTCTATAGCCTCCAGCAGCACTGCTCTCTTTGTCCCTGAATGTATTCCAGAAGATTATTTCATACAGGTTCGCTGCTGTTTCACAGGGCAGTCTTTGGCAACACTATAACCTATATTAATTACATAGGCATTATTCCAGAATGAGTATATAGGAATGTGATTGCCCGATGACAGGTACATAGCATGTACCACTGCTAAAGCCAAGACAAAAAGGTGAGTGTCAAATTGGTAAGTACTTGGTATGTAAGGCCTAATTACTCGTTCTAGCTTGTTACAATGTAATTATATAGGTTAGTCGATAATGCATGCTTACCTGACTTTCTGAATCGTCAATGATCAGTTTGTCTCTCTGCGCGTGGGGGAGTGTCTGTGTTCCGTCCAGACTAATGATGCTCTGACTGTAAGGTCTGACGTATTTCATATCACTCTTTCTGGAGTCAGTCGTTCCACACACATCGTAATTATACACCTGTCTCAGAGTTCCTGTGCCTCCCACGTCTGCGTAAAGGGGCGGGTAATACGGAATAACTGGGAGATTCCCATTGGATTTGTAAAACATCTGCTCGCGTCTCCATCTGTAGCATTTCACTGACAGTATGGCTATGATGGATACGATAAAGAGAAAGGAGACTACAGCCAAAGCCAATATTAAGTAAAACGTCAGGTTGTCATTGTACTCCTTGTCTTGCGTGAAGTCAGTGAACTCTGAGAGCACTTCAGGGAAGCTGTCCGCCACCGCCACGTTAACATTGACTGTAGCTGAACGAGAGGGCTGCCCGTTGTCCTCTACTACAACAGTGAGCCTTTGTTTCACAGCATCTTTATCATTGACTTGACGTATAGTTCTTATTTCTCCATTCTGTAAGCCCACTTCAAACAGCGCCCTGTCTGTCCCTTTCTGCAGTTTATACGAGAGCCAGGCATTCTGTCCAGAGTCCACATCAACAGCCACCACTTTAGTGACAAGATAGCCCACATCTGCTGAACGAGGCACCATTTCAGACACCAGAGAGCTGCTAGTCTGGACTGGGTACAGAACCTGAGGCGCGTTGTCGTTCTGGTCCTGAATCATTATTTTCACAGTCACATTGCTACTGAGAGGAGGGGAGCCTCCATCCTGCGCTTTTACGCGAATTTGGAACTCTTTTATTTGCTCATAGTCGAAAGAACGCACAGCAAGAATCGCCCCACTCTCTGCATTTACTGAAATGTACGCAGACGCCGAAACTCCATTCACTTGATTATCACCAAGCAAATATGAAATACGCGCGTTGTTGCCAAAGTCTTTGTCACTGGCCTTGACTGAAAATATTGACATTCCAGGTAAGTTATTCTCAATAACGTAAGCTGTGTATGATTGTCGTGTAAACAGGGGGGCGTTGTCATTCACATCGGATATTTTCAGTGTTACTGTCTTATTAGTGGAAAAAGATGACGACCCTTCATCTGTGGCTGTTATTGTTATGTCATATTCAGACACAGTTTCACGGTCCAAAGCCTGGTCTGACACTAAACTGTAGAAATTAGAAGAGGATGACTTTATGCGGAAAGGTAAATCTGGACTAATAGAACACTTAACCTGACCGTTTTTACCGGAGTCGGAGTCTTTGATATTGAGCATGGCTATGACCGTCTCCGGGGCAGAGTCCTCGGGAATAGGGCTGGAGAATGAAATAATGCTAATCACGGGTGCATTGTCGTTCACGTCAGTCATTTCAATAAGCACTTTACTAGTATCTGTTAACCCCCCGTTGTCTGTCGCCTCTACATCTAGTTCATAATGCCTAACTTTTTCGAAATCTAACAGACCACTTATGGTAATCTCACCAGTATGGGCGTCTATATTGAATAGAACTGAAGCACTATCTGTATTTTGAGAAAAGGAATACATCACCTCTCCATTTGTTTCCTGGTCTGCATCAGTGGCGCTCACTGTCAAGACAATCGTTCCCTTTGACGCATTTTCTGGCACGACCACCCTATACAGTGACTGGCCAAATACAGGGGCATTGTCGTTTGCATCTAAGACAATAACATTGATTTTGACGGAGCCAGATTTCTGGGGGCTGCCGCCATCATAAGCAGTTAAGATTAGTTTATGCTCTTCCTGTTTTTCCCTATCAAGTGCGCTCTGCAGAACCATTTCGACGTATTTCGTTCCATCAGAGCGAGATAGGGTTTTCAATTGAAAATGATCCGTAGGATTTAGTTTGTATGTTTGGAGAGTATTTAGAGCCACATCGGGATCTTTTGCACCGTCGAGTGAAAACCGAGCCCCAGGAGCCGCAGATTCACTTATTTGGAAATTCATTTCCTTTTTAGCAAAAGCAGGAGCATTGTCGTTAATATCTAATATTTCCACATCAATTCGATGGAGCTCCATCGGATTTTCAACGATGATCTGAAAATGCAGAGAGCAGGGAGAGACTTGGGCGCACAGCTCCTCTCTGTCTATCCTTTCTTTCACCACCAGCGTCCCTTTATCAACATTCAGACCGATGCACTCACTGCTGTCCTCAGTAAAGATCCGCGCTCGACCAGATTTCAACTTTTTTACATCCAAACCCAGATCCTGTACGATATTCCCCACGAGTGAGCCTTTCGCCATCTCCTCGGGGATGGAATAACGGACCTGGGCGCGCGCTACTCTTGCACCACAAAGACAGACAAACAGCACGACCCATGTCTTCCATGTCCATATCCGCGAGCTAGTTCTCCCTGCACCATGACAAGAAAGATCGTCCATCTTCAGACTACTCAGCCTGAGAGAAAAAACAATACAAAAACGAATGGCTCCACAATAATGAAAATTGCGTCACCAACACGTCCCAATGATTGTGTGGGCTCTTTTAGGAGACTAGTTCTGATGATATGGAAGTACAGTCCGCTGCGCTGCTTGTGACGCAAAGTAGAGAGGGAGGGTCTACTGTCTGAGACGTATATATCCTGACACTAACCAACAGCGGCCTTTAGAGCCCTGAATAGATATTACACAAATATCTGCACAAATATTAGGTTGCCATAAGTTGTCCGATGTTTGAGATTGTATTTATGAGGCAGAAATGAAATGATCAAATGTGAAATGTCCAAAACCCTGCAAACGTCAAAAACCTAATACCATGCGTTCTGTTTGATACTGTCTTGTTTTAATAGGCTAAGAAAAATCTGATGAAATGGTAACAGCACATGAAATGTATAACCTTGCTTTGAAATCGAACGAGATTTATAACCCAAACTACAGCTCTTGAAAACGAAAACCTATATGCTGCTGATGTAGCCATTATTCTCACCTGGTTTTCCCCATCGTCATTGATCAGCGTGTCCCTCTGCGCGTGGGTGAGTGTCTGTGTTCCGTCCAGACTAATGATGCTCTGACTGTAAGGTCTGACGTATTTCATATCACTCTTTCTGGAGTCAGTCGTTCCACACACATCGTAATTATACACCTGTCTCAGAGTTCCTGTGCCTCCCACGTCTGCGTAAAGGGGCGGGTAATACGGAATAACTGGGAGATTCCCATTGGATTTGTAAAACATTTGCTCGTGTCTCCATCTGTAGCATTTCACTGACAGTATGGCTATGATGGATACGATAAAGAGAAAGGAGACTACAGACAATGCCAAGACTAAGTAAAAAGTCAGGTTGTCATTGTACTCCACGTCGTGCGTAAAGTCAGTGAACTCCGAGAGCACTTCAGGGAAGCTGTCCGCCACCGCCACGTTAACATTGACTGTAGCTGAACGAGAGGGCTGCCCGTTGTCCTCCACTACAACAGTGAGCCTTTGTTTCACAGCATCTTTATCAGTTACTTGACGTATAGTTCTTATTTCTCCATTCTGTAAACCCACTTCAAACAGCGCCCTGTCTGTCGCTTTCTGCAGTTTATACGAGAGCCAGGCATTCTGTCCAGAGTCCACATCAACAGCCACCACTTTAGTGACAAGATAGCCCACATCTGCTGACCGAGGCACCATTTCAGCCACCAGAGAGCTGCTAGTCTGGACTGGGTACAGAACCTGAGGCGCGTTGTCGTTCTGGTCCTGGATCATTATTTTCACAGTCACATTGCTACTGAGAGGAGGAGAGCCTCCATCCTGCGCTTTTACGCGGAACTGGAAATCCTTGATCTGCTCGTAGTCAAAAGAGCGCACTGAATGGACGACTCCACTATCAGCACTAACGGACATATATGAGGAGACGGGCACTCCGTTAACCGAGGAGTCCTCCAGTATGTAAGAAACACGGGCATTCTGGTTCCAGTCAGCGTCTCTGGCTTTCACTGTGAATATAGAGAGGCCCGGTGTGTTGTTTTCTATAATGTAGGCCTCATATGAGCTCCTCTCAAAGACAGGCGCGTTGTCATTCACATCTGATATCTGTAAGGTGAGAGTGACGCTGCTGGAGAGAGAGGGCACTCCCTCATCAGAGCACGTCACACTGATGTTATATTCAGGGGCTCTCTCTCGATCCAAGTCACTGTCTGTTACTAGACTATAGAAGCCAGTGGATGTAGAATCAATGGTAAAGGGAATATTTTGAGTTAAAACACAATTCACCACTCCGTTATTATCAGAGTCTGGGTCGTGGACACTCATTACAGCTATGACTGTCTGAGAAGGGGAATTTTCTGCTATTGATTTAGAAGTGGACATCATATCAATCAAAGGGCTGTTGTCGTTGACGTCCACAATGCCGACAACTAATTTACTGGAATCAGAAAGACCTCCTGTATCTTTTGCTTCTAAGTCAATCTGATAATGTTTATCGCTTTCATAGTCGACCTTGCCTATCAAACGCACTTCGCCATTACTCTCGTCTATTTCGAATAGGTCCAAAATACCAATTGTGCTGCTTGATATAGAATATGTGACTAAACCATAAGATCCATGATCTATATCAGTGGCACTAACTGTAGTTAATAAAGTACCCTTCTGTGAGTTCTCTACAACACTCGCCGTATATATTGCCTGCGTAAAAACCGGAGCATTGTCGTTTGCATCCAACACATTGACGTGAATCTTTACTGTTCCGGACATCTGAGGGTCTCCTCCATCGAGGGCAGTTAACACTAAAGACATCTGCTCCTGTTTCTCTCGATCTAAAGGCTTCTGTAAAACCATCTCTACCTTTTTGCTACCATCAGTTTGACCATGTAATTTTAGACTGAAATTATCAGTTGGATTAAGGGAGTAGCTTTGGAGTCCATTTGATCCTATATCAGAATCAAAAGCTCTCTCCAGCACAAATTTAGCTCCAGTCACAGCCGACTCACTTATTTCGAATTTCATTGAATCTTTTTGGAAAACAGGTGCATTGTCATTGATATCAATAATTTCAATTGTGACGCGATAAAATTCTATTGGATTCTCCAGAATAATTTGAAAATGCAGTGCGCAAGGCGTTGACTGTCTGCATAGCGCTTCACGGTCTATTGTCTCTTTGATAAGGAGAACTCCCCTGTCTTTATCCAACTCGATGTATTCTGCGCTATTTCCAACGTGTATTCGAGCTTTACTTGATTTCAATCGTTTGATATCTAAACCCAAATCCTGCGATATGTTACCAACTAAAGAGCCTTTCGCCATTTCCTCGGGAATGGAGTAACTGACCTGCCCGTGCGCTGAACTGAGAGAGAGGACCGAGATAAACAACAGTACTTGCCGTGTCATTGTTCTGCCCGACATTTTCCCCTGCGCCATGACACAACAAACACCATAGAATCCGTTCAGTAATTTGCTAAATTCTGTCAAATTTATATACAGAAAATTTTAAAAATGTTCTGTCAATAATCCGTACCCACGGAACAAAGAAGTCTCGGTGCTTAGTGTTCTCTGTAACCCGGACTGTGTTCTCTGCATGCGGCTCTTTCTCTCTCTAATACACCGAGATGATGGGGGAGGTACTGCTGCAAATCTGCTCTAAAACTGCAACACACTGACCGACAGCGTCCCTCTGAGTTCAATCTACTGAACAACAGATACTTCAAAAATAAACACATTCCAACATATTTGGGAAGGTTTAAGTCTCCAAAGGAAAAATATTAGCTCTAACATGCCATACCCAACATAAGATATATCAACACATCTAGGAAAATTGTAAACGTAGATGCCACAGGATGTTGACAGGTAATCTCAAACAAGACACATGTTGCCTTAATATAGCCTACATCACGACAGAACACACATTTCTAAAATGTGATGTATGGTAGTGTGCTTTCCATACAAATATGCAAATACTGATATAGACTTATGAATTTATGCAAAAAGTCATCATGATCTTGACAACGATGATTCACCCTGCATTCCGTTACATGTCCTCTGTGAAAAAGCCGCTGACCATGTCAGCGGTGCTGAATTGACCAAATTGGAAAAAGGTTTCGAATTTCTGAACATGGAAAGTTTCCAAATTTAAAGACTCAATGTTACACAGTTAAATGCACTACCCATACAAATATATTTTTAGGAGAAAATTAATGATTCAAATATAACAAACCTCTAATGTCGAGTCTGATTCATCCAGGATGTTATTTTCGCTCTGCATCCGCTGCATCGTCCCTGTAGAACTGGGGTCCATTATCAGTACGTTCTGACTACAGGGTCTGACGAACTTACAGTCACTCTTTCTGGAGTCAGTCGTCCTGCACACCTCGTAATTGTACACGTGCTGTAGAGTTCCTGTCCCCAAAGTGTCTGCGTAACGCGGTGGATAATACGGAATAACCGGGAGATTGGAATGATAGAGGACGCGAGACTGTCTCCATCTGTATATTTTCACTGATATAATAACCACTAAACATGTGATGAACAGAAATGAGACTACAGCCAAAGCCAAGACTAAGTAAAAAGTCAGGTTGTCATTGTACTCCTTGTCGTGCGTAAAGTCAGTGAACTCCGAGAGCACTTCAGGGAAGCTGTCCGCCACCGCCACGTTAACATTGACTGTAGCTGAACGAGAGGGCTGTCCGTTGTCCTCCACTACAACAGTGACCCTTTGTTTCACCGCATCTTTATCAGTTACTTGACGTATAGTTCTTATTTCTCCATTCTGTAAGCCCACTTCAAACAGCGCTCTGTCTGTCGCTTTCTGCAGTTTATACGAGAGCCAGGCATTCTGTCCAGAGTCCACATCAACAGCCACCACTTTAGTGACAAGATAGCCCACATCTGCTGAACGAGGCACCATTTCAGCCACCAGAGAGCTGCTAGTCTGGACTGGGTACAGAACCTGAGGCCCGTTGTCATTCTGGTCCTGGATCATTATTTTCACAGTCACATTGCTACTGAGTGGAGGAGAGCCTCCATCCTGCGCTTTTACGCTGAACTGGAAATCCTTGATCTGCTCGTAGTCAAAAGAGCGCACTGAATGGACGACTCCACTATCAGCACTAACGGACACATATGATGAGACGGGCACTCCGTTAACCGAGGAGTCCTCCAGTATGTAAGAAACACGGGCATTCTGGTTCCAGTCAGCGTCTCTGGCTTTCACTGTGAATATAGAGAGGCCCGGTGTGTTGTTTTCTATAATGTAGGCCTCATATGAGCTCCTCTCAAAGACAGGCGCGTTGTCATTCACATCTGATATCTGTAAGGTGAGAGTGACGCTGCTGGAGAGAGAGGGCACTCCCTCATCAGAGCACATCACACTGATGTTATATTCAGAGGCTCTCTCTCGGTCCAAGCCACTATCAGTTACTAGACTATAGAATCCATTAGATGTAGATTTAATGGTGAAAGGGATGTTCTCATTTATGCCACAGTTAACTTTACCATTACTCTCAGAATCAGGGTCGTTTACGCTCATCATAGCTATTACTGTGTTAGGACGGGAATCCTCTTGTATTATACCGGATTTGGAAATAAAATTGATTAGAGGACTATTGTCATTTACGTCACTAACATCAATTATTATTTTACTTGAGTCCGAGAGACCACCATTATCTATGGCTTCTATATCAATCTGATAACTTCTGGCTTTTTCATAATCAACTTGGCCATCTAATATCAAATTACCATCTTCATTTATGTGGAATAACGTTGAAAGACGGTTCATGCTATTTGCAATCACGTAAGACACTTCTCCATTCGTGCCTTTATCTGCATCAGACGCACTAACTGTCGTGACAAACGTTCCTTTTTGTGAATTCTCACTTATTGTTGCCTTATACACTGGTTTGGTAAAAACGGGCGCATTGTCGTTTGCGTCCAACACTGTGACGTGTATCTGCATTGTCCCTGACAGCAGAGGCTCACCTCCATCCAAAGCAGTTAACAACAGAGACATATGCTCCTGTTTCTCTCGGTCTAGAGGTTTCTGTAAAACCATCTCAACCTTTTTACTCCCGTCTGCCTGACTATGCAATTTCAGAACAAAATGATCAGCGTGTTTCAGAGAGTAACTTTGGAGGCCATTTAAATCAATGTCTTGATCCACTGCTTTCTCTAACATAAATTTTGATCCAGTCACAGCTGACTCGCTGATTTCCAATCGTCGCTCAGTCTTTTGAAAAGTGGGAGCGTTGTCGTTTATATCTGTAATTTCTACAGTTACCGGGTATAATTCCATCGGGTTTTCTAAAGTAATTTGGAAATGCAGTGCACAAGGCGTCGTCTGTTCACAAAGCGCTTCACGGTCTATTCTCTCTTTGATGAGGAGAACTCCCCTTTCTTTATTCAGCTCGATGTATTCTGCGCTGTCTCCAGTATAAATACGAGCTTTACCTGATTTCAGTCTTTTGATATCTAAACCTAAATCCTGCGCCATGTTACCGACTAAAGAGCCTTTCGCCATTTCCTCGGGAATGGAGTAACTGACCTGCCCGTGCACTGAACTGAGAGAGAGGACCGAGATAAACAACAGTACTTGCCGTGTCATTGTTCTGTCAGACATTTTCTCTGGGATATAAAACACCTCACGTTATAATCCGTTAAGAAATCTGTAATATTCCATTTGTTTCAGTGGAAGAAATGTAAAGAAGATGTGCCCAAAATCCAGAACAAAAGAATCTCAGTACGGTGTCTCTGTGCTTAGTGTTCTCTGTAACCCGGACTGTGCGCTCTGCATGCGGCTCTTTCTCTCTCTAATATATCGAGATGGTGGGGGAGGTACTGCTGCAAATCTGCTCTAAAACTGCAACACACTGACCAACAGCGGCCCTCTGAGTTCATACGTGTAAACTACACACAGAATATTGAAAACGCTTGTGCTCTCCAACCATGCGTAAAACCTAAGCATATCCAAACGCCAATATCTTGCAGTAAAACACACTATACGCAAGGTATGATGACAATGATCATTTCCTTTATAAATGAGCTGTAAAGCACAACACATCAACTGATGGTTATTTGGCTTAAAGTATATAGCTGATGGTTACAATTGGGCCATTACGCATGGTGTGAAATCACAAATCAGTCAGAAGTAAAGGGCAACAGGAAACACCTTTCAGTGTTGGACAAAAGAAAACATAGGCAACACTTGCAAAATAACGATAGTTAATGTTAAAATAAGAATAAGGTAGTATCAGTATAAGGTCATGACACCAAAAACGGTGACGTCATAATTATTCTGAGGTTATGAGAGACGATTTTTCATGCTCACCTGACTGTCTGAATCGTCATTGATCAGCGTGTCCCTCTGCGCGTGGGGGAGTGTCTGTGTTCCGTCCAGACTAATGATGCTCTGACTGTAAGGTCTGACGTATTTCATATCACTCTTTCTGGAGTCAGTCGTTCCACACACATCGTAATTATACACCTGTCTCAGAGTTCCTGTGCCTCCCACGTCTGCGTAAAGGGGCGGGTAATACGGAATAACTGGGAGATTCCCATTGGATTTGTAAAACATTTGCTCGTGTCTCCATCTGTAGCATTTCACTGACAGTATGGCTATGATGGATACGATAAAGAGAAAGGAGACTACAGCCAAAGCCAATATTAAGTAAAACGTCAGGTTGTCATTGTACTCCACGTCGTGCGTAAAGTCAGTGAACTCTGAGAGCACTTCAGGGAAGCTGTCCGCAACCGCCACGTTAACATTGACTGTAGCTGAACGAGAGGGCTGCCCGTTGTCCTCCACTACAACAGTGAGCCTTTGTTTCACAGCATCTTTATCAGTTACTTGGCGTATAGTTCTTATTTCTCCATTCTGTGAGCCCACTTCAAACAGCGCCCTGTCTGTCGCTTTCTGCAGTTTATACGAGAGCCAGGCATTCTGTCCAGAGTCCACATCAACAGCCACCACTTTAGTGACAAGATAGCCCACATCTGCTGAACGAGGCACCATTTCAGCCACCAGAGAGCTGCTAGTCTGGACTGGGTACAGAACCTGAGGCGCGTTGTCATTCTGGTCCTGGATCATTATTTTCACAGTCACATTGCTACTGAGAGGAGGAGAGCCTCCATCCTGCGCTTTTACGCGGATCTGGAAATCCCTGATCTGCTCGTAGTCAAAAGAGCGCACTGAATGGACGACTCCACTATCAGCACTAACGGACACATATGAGGAGACGGGCACTCCGTTAACCGAGGAGTCCTCCAGTATGTAAGAAACACGGGCATTCTGGTTCCAGTCAGCGTCTCTGGCTTTCACTGTGAATATAGAGAGGCCCGGTGTGTTGTTTTCTATAATGTAGGCCTCATATGAGCTCCTCTCAAAGACAGGCGCGTTGTCATTCACATCTGATATCTGTAAGGTGAGAGTGACGCTGCTGGAGAGAGAGGGCACTCCCTCATCAGAGCACGTCACACTGATGTTATATTCAGAGGCTCTCTCTCGGTCCAAGTCACTGTCTGTTACCAGGCTGTAAAAGGCGTTGGATATGGATTTAATGGTGAATGGAATGTTTTCATTTATCCCACAGTGTACTTGTCCGTTACTTTCAGAATCTGGGTCGTTTACGCTGATCATGGTTATAACTGTATTAGAGATAGAGTCTTCCGCTATTGAACTAGACTTTGACATTATAATAATAATGGGGCTGTTGTCATTGACGTCAATAACATCTATGATTATTTTACTGGAATCAGAAAGCCCTCCTTCGTCCATTGCTTCTATAAACATTTGATAATATTTTGCCTTTTCATAATCTATATGACCGATTAGTCTAAATTCACCACTTTCGCTGTCTAACTCAAAGAGATCAGTGCTGCTGGACAAAGAATAGCTGACCATGCTATTAGACCCTTTATCCGCATCAGAGGCGCTAACAGTGGCCAATAAGGCTCCTTTAGGTGAATTCTCAACAACCGTTGCTTTGTAAATCTCCTGCGTAAAAACAGGTGCATTGTCGTTTATATCTAACACTGTAACATGTATCTGCACTGTTCCAGATCGCTGCGGTTCGCCTCCATCTATAGCTGTTAACACTAAAGATAGCTGCTCCTGTTTCTCCCGATCTAAAGGCTGCTGCAAAACCATCTCTACCTTTTTACTTCCATCGGGTTGATTTTTTTGTTTTAAATGAAAATGATCAATGGGTTTAAGAGTGTAGCTCTGGAGACCGTTAAGATCAACGTCAGGATCTATTGCTATCTCCAGCATAAATGTCGCGCCAATCACTGCAGACTCACTGATTTCAAAACGTTTCTCCGTCTTCTTAAAACTAGGAGCATTATCGTTTACATCTGTAATCTCAACAGTTACTCGAAAGAATTCCATGGGATTTTCTAGAATTATCTGAAAATGCAATGCACAAGGCGTTGTCATTCCGCAGAGAGCTTCACGGTCTATTCTCGCTTTGATGAGGAGAACTCCCCTTTCTTTATTCAGCTCGATGTACTCCGCGCTGTCTCCAGTAAAAATACGAGCTTTACCTGATATCAGTCTTTTAATATCTAAACCTAAATCCTGCGCTATGTTACCGACTAAAGAGCCTTTCGCCATTTCCTCCGGAATGGAGTAACTAATCTGCCCGTGCACTGAACTGAGAGAGAGGACCGAGATAAACAACAGTACTTGCCTTGTCATTGTTCTGTCCGACATTTTCTCTGCCATATCAAGCAACAAACACGTTACAATCCGTAAAGAACGCCGTGATATTCCATTAGTTTTCACTGTTTAGTGACGAAAAAAAGATGTCCCTAAACTCCACCACTCTGGAACAAAAGAATCTCAGTACGGTGTCTCGGTGCTTAGTGTTCTCTGTAACCCGGACTGTGTTCTCTGCGTGCGGCTCTTTCTCTCTCTAATATACCGAGATGGTGGGGGAGGTACTGCTGCAAATCTGCTCTAAAACTGCAACACACTGACCAACAGCGTCCCTCTGAGTTCAATCCACTCAACTACAAATATACTTAAAAAGAAATACCTTCCAACATATTTGGGAAGGTGTGAATCTCCATGGAATAAAGCATAGCACTATCAAGATTTACCCAACCCAGTAATGTATATATTATATTATACTATATTAACACATTTCAGCCTATGTATGTAGGACAAATGTAAATCATGATGCCAGTAGTATGTGGACAAGAAATATCGAACAAAATACACGTTACGCTAAACTAATCCTCGGGACAGAAAGCAACTTTCTGCAACTATAACCAGCACTATGGTATTACTGTGGATTTTGTAGGATACAGAAAACGTGTATATACCTATGAATCCAATTTCTAGTACAGAAAACGTTTGCTCATCTTTACAAAGGTTAGGCAATATCCCTGTATAATTCACTCTTTACTATGTTACAGGATCTATTGCAATACAGCCGCTTTGGAGAGCAGCGCTGTTCACCACCGTGGTGCTGAAATGGCCAAATATCAGTGGAATTCAGAGCATTTCTGACCATGGAACCTTCGCAGGTATAAAGACAAGATTTAGAAACAGCTAAAATCGCAAGAAATAGTTACAAATGTACATGTCACAGTTCAACCTTAGATTAAAGGGAAGGATAATGACTCAAATAAAACAGACCTCTAGTGGGGAGTCTGGTTCATCCAGGATGTTCTGTTCACTCTGCATCCGCTGCATCGTCCCTGTAGAACTGGGGTCCATTATCAGAACGTTCTGACTACAGGGTCTGACGAACTTACAGTCACTCTTTCTGGAGTCAGTCGTCCTGCACACCTCGTAATTGTACACGTGCTGTAGAGTTCCTGTCCCCAAAGTATCTGCGTAACGCGGTGGATAATACGGAATAACCGGGAGATTGGAATGATAGAGGACGCGAGACTGTCTCCATCTGTATATTTTCACTGATATAATAACCACTAAACATGTGATGAACAGAAATGAGACTACAGCCAAAGCCAAGACTAAGTAAAAAGTCAGGTTGTCATTGTAGTCCTTGTCGTGCGTAAAGTCAGTGAACTCCGAGAGCACTTCAGGGAAGCTGTCCGCCACCACCACGTTAACATTGACTGTAGCTGAACGAGAGGACTGCCCGTTGTCCTCCACTACAACAGTGAGCCTTTGTTTCACAGCATCTTTATCATTGACTTGGCGTATAGTTCTTATTTCTCCATTCTGTAAGCCCACTTCAAACAGCGCTCTGTCTGTCCCTTTCTGCAGTTTATACGAGAGCCAGGCGTTCTGTCCAGAGTCCACATCAACAGCCACCACTTTAGTGACAAGATAGCCCACATCTGCTGAACGAGGCACCATTTCAGCCACCAGAGAGCTGCTAGTCTGGACTGGGTACAGAACCTGAGGCGCGTTGTCGTTCTGGTCCTGGATCATTATTTTCACAGTCACATTGCTACTGAGAGGAGGGGAGCCTCCATCCTGCGCTTTTACGCTGAACTGGAAATCCTTGATCTGCTCGTAGTCAAAAGAGCGCACTGAATGGACGATTCCACTATCAGCACTAACGGACACATATGAGGAGACGGGCACTCCGTTAACCGAGGACTCCTCCAGTATGTAAGAAACACGGGCATTCTGGTTCCAGTCAGCGTCTCTGGCTTTCACTGTGAATATAGAGAGGCCCGGTGTGTTGTTTTCTATAATGTAGGCCTCATATGAGCTCCTCTCAAAGACAGGCGCGTTGTCATTCACATCTGATATCTGTAAGGTGAGAGTGACGCTGCTGGAGAGAGAGGGCACTCCCTCATCAGAGCACGTCACACTGATGTTATATTCAGGGGCTCTCTCTCGGTCCAAGTCACTGTCTGTTACTACAGTAAAGAAATTATTTGATGTTGATTTCATTGCAAAAGGAATGTTTTCATTTATGGAGCACTGCACTCTGCCATTATCACCAGAGTCTGGGTCTTGAATATTCATCATAGTTACGACAGTACCAGCTTTAGCATCTTCGGAGATCACGTTTGATTTCGACATAATGTTAATATTAGGCTTATTATCATTGGTGTCAACTACTTCAACTATCACTTTGCATGAATCTGTAAGTCCTCCGTCATCACTTGCCCGCAGGCTGATCTGAAAACGTCGTGTCTTCTCGTAATCAATATTTCCTATCAATCTAATCTCGCCGTTGTCCTCGTTAACGTCAAACATTTCTCTTACATCATCTAAAGTGTTTCGAACTGAATAGGTTACTTTGCTGTTTGATCCATGATCGGCATCTGATGCGCTCACTGAAGTTACAAGTGTTCCTTTAGGGGAGTGCTCAGTAACGGTAGCTTTATATATATGCTGCGTAAAAACGGGTGGATTGTCATTGGCGTCTAGTACAGTGATGAGTATCTGCATTGTTCCTGATAGCGGAGGCTCTCCTCCATCTACTGCTGTTAATATCAGAGATATTTGTTCCACTTTTTCACGATCTAGAGGTTTCTTTAAAACCATCTCTACGTTTTTATTGCCATCGGCTTGATTATGCAATTCAAGAGCAAAATTATCGGCTGGTTTCAACGTATATCTTTGTAGGCCATTGATACCGACGTCCTGATCCATTGCTCCGTCTAATATAAATTTTGCTCCGCTGACTGCAGACTCGCTTATTTTAAATTGTACGTCACTCTTTTCGAATGATGGATTATTATCGTTAACATCCGTTATCTCAACAGTTATGGTGTAAAATTCCATCGGGTTCTCTAGAATAATCTGAAAATGTAGTGCACAAGGCGTCGTCTGTCCGCAGAGCGCTTCACGGTCTATTCTGTCTTTGATGAGGAGAACTCCCCGTTCTTTGTTCAGCTCGATGTATTCTGCGCTGTCTCCAGTATAAATACGAGCTTTACCTGATTTCAGTCTATTGATATCTAAACCTAAATCCTGCGCTATGTTACCAACTAAAGAGCCTTTCGCCATTTCCTCGGGAATGGAGTAACTGACCTGCCCGTGCACTGAACTGAGAGAGAGGACCGAGATAAACAACAGTACTTGCCGTGTCATTGTTCTGTCAGACATTTTCCCTTCAACATGAAGCAACAAGCACCATATAATCCGTTATGAGAATAGTATATTTCCTTCAGATGTAAACCGAGAAAATAACTACATGTTCTACCAATAATCCGTATCTCCAGAACAAAAGAATCTCAGTACGGAGTCTCTGTGCTTAGTGTTCTCTGTAACCCGGACTGTGTTCTCTGCGTGCGGCTCTTTCTCTCTCTAATATATCGAGATGATGGGGGAGGTACTGCTGCAAATCTGCTCTAAAACTGCAACACACTGACCAACAGCGTCCCTCTGAGTTAAATTCACTGAACTACAGAATACGAAAAATATTACAAGATATTTGGGCTGGTTAGAATCTGCTTGGGATCAAATGCAGCACTATCACTCTATATCAACACATACAGGCCTAAGTGTTAATGACCATGGAAACCAACATGACAGTGAGATGTGGATGAATTGAAACTATGCTAATATAGGAAACTACAAGACACCCATTGAAATACAGCCTCTTCCGCTGTCCATGACCATGGTGCTGAAATGGTCACATATCAGCGGAATGAAGAGCATGTCTGACCATTAAATCTTGTAGGTGCGTATTGGATTTCAAACAGGTAAAATCACGCGATGGATAAACAACAGAAAATCGTATTTTTAGGGAAAATATATTGATTAAAATATAACAGACCTCTAGTGGGGAGTCTGGTTCATCCAGGATGTTCTGTTCACTCTGCATCCGCTGCATCGTCCCTGTAGAACTGGGGTCCATTATCAGTACGTTCTGACTACAGGGTCTGACGAACTTACAGTCACTCTTTCTGGAGTCAGTCGTCCTGCACACCTCGTAATTGTACACGTGCTGTAGAGTTCCTGTCCCCAAAGTGTCTGCGTAACGCGGTGGATAATACGGAATAACCGGGAGATTGGAATGATAGAGGACGCGAGACTGTCTCCATCTGTATATTTTCACTGATATAATAACCACTAAACATGTGATGAACATAAATGAAACTACAGCCAAAGCCAAGACTAAGTAAAAAGTCAGGTTGTCATTGTAGTCCTTGTCGTGCGTAAAGTCAGTGAACTCCGAGAGCACTTCAGGGAAGCTGTCCGCTACTGCCACGTTAACATTGACTGTAGCTGAACGAGAGGGCTGCCCGTTGTCCTCCACTACAACAGTGAGCCTTTGTTTCACAACATCTTTATCATTGACTTGACGTATAGTTCTTATTTCTCCATTCTGTAAACCCACTTCAAACAGTGCCCTGTCTGTCGCTTTCTGCAGTTTATACGAGAGCCAGGCGTTCTGTCCAGAGTCCACATCAACAGCCACCACTTTAGTGACAAGATAGCCCACATCTGCTGAACGAGGGACCATTTCAGCCACCAGAGAGCTGCTAGTCTGGACTGGGTACAGAACCTGAGGCGCGTTGTCATTCTGGTCCTGGATCATTATTTTCACAGTCACATTGCTACTGAGAGGAGGAGAGCCTCCATCTTGCGCTTTTACACGGAACTGGAAATCCTTGATCTGCTCGTAGTCAAAAGAGCGCACTGAATGGACGACTCCACTATCAGCACTAACGGACACATATGAGGAGACGGGCACTCCGTTAACCGAGGAGTCCTCCAGTATGTAAGAAACACGGGCATTCTGGTTCCAGTCAGCGTCTCTGGCTTTCACTGTGAATATAGAGAGGCCCGGTGTGTTGTTTTCTATAATGTAGGCCTCATATGAGCTCCTCTCAAAGACAGGCGCGTTGTCATTCACATCTGATATCTGTAAGGTGAAAGTGACGCTGCTGGAGAGAGAAGGCACTCCCTCATCAGAGCACGTCACACTGATGTTATACTCAGAGGCTCTCTCTTGGTCCAAGTCACTGTCTGTTACTACAGTAAAGAAATTATTCGACGAGGATTTCATCGCAAATGGAATGTTTTCATTGATGGAACATTGGACTTTTCCATTTTCACCAGAGTCTGGGTCTTGCACATTGATCATCGTTAAGACTGTATCGATTTGAGCATCTTCGGAGATCACGTTTGATTTAGACATAATGTTAATATTAGGCTTATTATCATTGGTGTCAACTACTTCAACTATCACTTTGCATGAATCTGTAAGTCCTCCGTCATCACTTGCCCTTAAATTGATCTGAAAATTCCGTGTCTTTTCATAATCAATATTTCCAATCAATCTAATCTCGCCGTTGTCCTCGTTTACTTCAATAATTCCACGAACATAATCTAACGTGTTTGTAATTGAATACGTAATTTTACCGTTTGAGCCATGATCTGCATCTGATGCGCTGACGGAAGTTATAACTGTACCTTTTGGGGCATTCTCAGTTACAGTTGCTTTGTAAAACTCCTGAGTAAAAATAGGCGCATTATCATTGACGTCTAGGACGGTGATGAGTATTTGCATTGTCCCTGACATACGCGGCTCGCCACCATCCACAACTGTCAACACTAAAGTAACATCCTCATGCTTCTCTCGATCTAGAGGTTTCTGTAAAACCATCTCAACCTTCTTATTCCCATCTGCCTGATTAACCAATTTCAGAGCGAAATTATCAGTTGGTTTCAACGTATAGCTTTGGAGGCCATTGATACCGACGTCAAGATCCATTGCTCTCTCTAACACGAATTTTGCTCCATTGACTGCAGACTCGCTGATTTTGAATTTGATTTCGTTTTTTTCAAAGGTTGGAGGGTTATCATTAATATCTGTAATTTCAACCGTAATACTATACAATTCCATCGGGTTCTCCAGAATAATTTGAAAATGTAAAGCGCAAGGCGTTGTCTGTCCGCAGAGAGCTTCACGGTCTATTCTCTCTTTGATGAGGAGAACTCCCCTTTCTTTATTCAGCTCGATGTATTCTGCGCTGTCTCCAGTATAAATACGAGCTTTACCTGATTTCAGTCTATTGATATCTAAACCTAAATCCTGCGCTATGTTACCAACTAAAGAGCCTTTCGCCATTTCCTCGGGAATGGAGTAACTGACCTGCCCGTGCACTGAACTGAGAGAGAGGACCGAGATAAACAACAGTACTTGCCGTGTCATTGTTCTGTCAGACATTTTCCCTTCAACATTAAACAAGGACATTATAATCCATAAAGAAGTCTGTGATATTCTATTCCTTTGAAGTTCAAAAAATTCAAGTAAAATTACTCAACAATCCGTAGGTCTGTCTCTCGTACAAAATAACATCAGCTCCGTGTCTCCGTGCTTACTGTTCTCTGTAACCCGGACAATGCGCTCTGCAGGCGGCTCTCTCTAATATACCGAGATGGTGGGGGAGGTACTGCTGCAAATCTGCTCTAAAACTGCAACACACTGACCAACAGCGTCCCTCAGAGTTCAATCTACTGAACAACAGATACACTTTAAAGAAGCAAACACCTTCCGACATATCTGGGAAGGTGTGAATACGCATGGAATAAAGCACAGTGCTGTAACGCTTTACCCATCTCATGTAAGCTATATCAACATATCAGGGGCAATGTATTGAGGAGAATTGTAAATCAAGATGCCAGAAATATGTGGACAACAAATGTCATACAAAATACACCTTGCATGAAGCTGTAGGCTACATCTTGACAGAAAGCGAGTTTCAGTAGTCTAAAACCAGCAGTATGGTATAATGTGCATTGTGTACTGCAAGTAAAATAAACGTATCAATCAAATTCATGTTGCATAAACCGTTTGCCTCACCTTGACAAGCGTTAGGCAATATCCAGTACGATTTAATCTGTACTATTAAGTAGGGTCCATTGAAATACAGCCTCTTTGCAAAGCAGCGCTTTCCATGACCATGGTGCTGAAATGGCAGTTCAGTGGAATGAGGAGTATTTCTCATGATGAAATGTTACCCGGAATACAAACTCCATTGAAAACACTTTGAATAGTTTAAGGGAAAAGATAATGACTCAAATATAACAGACCTCTACTGGGGAGTCTGGTTCATCCAGGATGTTCTGTTCACTCTGCATCCGCTGCATCGTCCCTGTAGAACTGGGGTCCATTATCAGTACGTTCTGACTACAGGGTCTGACGAACTTACAGTCACTCTTTCTGGAGTCAGTCGTCCTGCACACCTCGTAATTGTACACGTGCTGTAGGGTTCCTGTCCCCAAAGTGTCTGCGTAACGCGGTGGATAATACGGAATAACCGGGAGATTGGAATGATAAAGGACGCGAGACTGTCTCCATCTGTATATTTTCACAGATATAATAACCACTAAACATGTGATGAAAAGAAATGAGACCACAGCCAAAGCCAAGACTAAGTAAAAAGTCAGGTTGTCATTGTACTCCTTGTCGTGCGTAAAGTCAGTGAACTCCGAGAGCACTTCAGGGAAGCTGTCCGCCACCGCCACGTTAACATTGACTGTAGCTGAACGAGAGGGCTGCCCGTTGTCCTCCACTACAACAGTGAGCCTTTGTTTCACCGCATCTTTATCAGTTACTTGACGTATAGTTCTTATTTCTCCATTCTGTAAGCCCACTTCAAACAGCGCTCTGTCCGTCCCTTTCTGCAGTTTATACGAGAGCCAGGCATTCTGTCCAGAGTCCACATCAACAGCCACCACTTTAGTCACAAGATAGCCCACATCTGCTGAACGAGGCACCATTTCAGCCACCAGAGAGCTGCTAGTCTGGACTGGGTACAGAACCTGAGGCGCGTTGTCGTTCTGGTCCTGGATCATTATTTTCACAGTCACATTGCTACTGAGAGGAGGAGAGCCTCCATCCTGCGCTTTTACGCGGAACTGGAAATCCTTGATCTGCTCGTAGTCAAAAGAGCGCACTGAATGGACGACTCCACTATCAGCACTAACGGACACATATGATGAGACGGACACGCCGTTAACCGAGGAGTCCTCGAGTATGTAAGAAACACGGGCATTCTGGTTCCAGTCAGCGTCTCTGGCTTTCACTGTGAATATAGAGAGGCCCGGTGTGTTGTTTTCTATAATGTAGGCCTCATATGAGCTCCTCTCAAAGACAGGCGCGTTGTCATTCACATCTGATATCTGTAAGGTGAGAGTGACGCTGCTGGAGAGAGAGGGCACTCCCTCATCAGAGCACGTCACACTGATGTTATATTCAGGGGCTCTCTCTCGGTCCAAGTCACTGTCTGTTACTAAAGTAAAGAAATTATTTTTCGTTGATTTGATGGTAAATGGAATATTGTCGTTTATCGAACACTGGACTTTACCATTTTCACCTGAGTCTGGGTCTTGTACATTAATCATAGTTACTACAGTACCGGGTTTAGAATCTTCTGTTATGACGTTAGTCTTGGACATAATATTAATAGCTGGTTTGTTATCATTTATATCAATGACGTCAAGAATTATTTTACATGAATCAGTCAGCCCTCCGTCATCACTGGCTTGTATATGTATCTGATAATGGTGAGCTTTTTCATAGTCTATTTCCCCAGTTAATATAACTTCACCATCAACATAATTAATTTCAAACATTTCAGGAAAATCGTCCTGTGTATTTGTTACTGAGTATGTTATTTTGCCATTAGTGCCCTGATCAGCATCGTGTGCACTGACCTTAGTAACAACTGTACCTTTCTGTGCATTCTCAGTAATTGTAGCTCTGTAAATCGGCTGCGTAAAAATTGGGGCATTGTCATTGGCGTCTAACACGGTGACGAGTATCTGTGCAGTACCAGATATCTGAGGCTCTCCTCCATCCATTGCTGTTAACACTATTAATATTTGCTCTTGTTTTTCTCGATCTAGAGACTTCTGTAAAATCATTTCGACATTTTTACCACCACCTGGCTGATTTTGCAGTTTTAGTGCAAAATTACCATTTGAACTGAGAGAATAGCTTTGGAGTCCATTAATACCAACGTCTGGATCTATAGCTCTCTCCAAAATGAATTTAGCTCCCGTCAGAGCTGACTCGCTAATTCTAAACCTGATATCACTTTTCTTGAAAACCGGTGGGTTGTCATTGACATCAGTTACCTCAACAGTAATGGAATAAAATTCCATCGGGTTCTCTAGAATAATCTGAAAATGTAGTGCGCAAGGCGTCGTCTCTCCGCAGAGAGCTTCACGGTCTATTCTGTCTTTGATGAGGAGAACTCCCCTTTCTTTGTTCAGCTCGATGTACTCTGCGCTGTCTCCAGTGTAAATACGAGCATTACCTGATTTCAGTCTATTGATATCTAAACCCAAATCCTGCGCTATGTTACCAACTAAAGAACCTTTCGCCATTTCCTCGGGAATGGAGTAACTGACCTGCCCGTGTACTGAACTGAGAGAGAGAACCGAGATAAACAACAGTATTTGCCGTGTCATTGTTCTGTCCGACATTTTCCCTTCAACATGAAACAACAACCGCCTTATAATCCGATATGAGAACAGTATAATTCCTTCAGATGTATGTCCAACAAGAAATACAAAAAATAGCAATAATCCGTATCTCCAGAACAAAAGAATCTCAGTACGGTGTATCGGTGCTTAGTGTTCTCTGTAACCCGGACTGTGCGCTCTGCGTGCGGCTCTTTCTCTTTCTAATATATCGAGATGGTGGGGGAGGTACTGCTGCAAATCTGCTCTAAAACTGCAACACACTGACCAACAGCGTCCCTCTGAGTTCAATCTACTGAACAACAGATACTTCAAAAATAACACCTTCCAACATATTTGGGAAGGTGTGAATCTCCATGGAATAAAGCATAGCACTATGAAGCTTCACCCAACCCAGTAATGTAGGCAATTGAATCACATATGCCCTTTCTATACATCTGCCCTGGCCGACTCAGTAAGTAGAGCTGTTGGGGGGGGTTAAAGAAAAAGGAAAACACAAAGATATTGATTATGCCACGTATTCCAAACTGTATCAGATATGCGTGTGTCCTGTTTTTGACTATTCAGCAGGAATGTAGGGTGCTAAGAGGTATCTCAAAAACGAACATGTCCATAACAGAGCAGTGCGTTATTTTGTAGGTACCCACAATGTTTGCATCTATACTGGCAATAACTGGGGACATGCGCTGGGAACCCTATGAGATGAGATGGAAGGCGTGTATGGTGAGACTTTGGAATAGACCGTTGGATATAGCAATTGCCAGAATAGTCAGCAAAGTTTTTCCAATGGGATCTCTCCAAAAGGGGAGCATGGGCAACTGAAATGTCTGACATTTTCCAACAGTCTGACTGTGAACAGTTGTACGAAAACCGAATTAAGTGAGACATTGACGCTGTTAAAAAAAACTGATTACGCAATATGAAAATAAATGAGTGGAGGAGATTAATCATAAACCCAAGTTGAAAACCTTTTGTTTGATTGAGGGTGAATTCGTGTGTGAGAGATATATTATGAACAACCTACATATAAGCAAGAGATCGCTATGTGCCCATGTAAGATCAAGGACATTGCCCCTGCGTAGTGAAACAGGTAAGATCAGGGATATTGCCCCTGCGTAGTGAAACAGGTAAGATCAGGGACATTGCCCCTGCGTAGTGAAACAGGTAAGATCAGGGATATTGCCCCTGCTTAGTGAAACAGGTAAGATCAGGGATATTGCCCCTGCGTAGTGAAACAGGTAAGATCAGGGATATTGCCCCTGCGTAGTGAAACAGGTAAGATCAGGGATATTGCCCCTGCGTAGTGAAACAGGTCGGTATAATGGTGAAATGGAAGAGAAAAGACTATGACCTCGAAAAAATAGAGAAGGAAATTCATTTGATCCTCTACGGACCTTTCTACCACAATATATGCTTGTCTTTATTGCAGAAAGCCCACCAGATAAACCCTGAAATGATGTGGCTGAGCCATGAGGAAAAACTGACATGTTTTTTTTGTCCATTGTGTATTTCTGTTTGCGGATGTTTTTAGATAAAGCCTGGAATAAAAGGATAATGGCGACCTACAATTCAATTAAACAAATAAGTAGCTCCTTTATAGCAAATGACACGTATGTATATAAATTCTGTGTAGACCTGTCTCACACTTGAATCATCTCTTGGTGCCAATCACAGTGCATTATTGTAATGTTTGTGTCAAAGGGTTGCAAACTGGCGATTTGACACGAAAATAAAATGTAATTCATTAATTCATATAAGACAATGTATTTAGGATAAATGTAAACCATGATACAAGAAGTAACTGAAGAAGAAAGGTCAAACAAAATACACCTTGCGTGAAGCTAATCATCGAGACCGAAAGCAACTTTCTGCAACTATAAGCAGCAGTATGGCATTACTGTGCATTACGTAGGCTACTAAAAATGTGTATATATACATATGAATACAATTTATAGTACAGAAAACGTTTGCCTCTTCTTTACAAAGATTAGGCAATATCCCAGTATAATTCACTCTTTACAATGTTAAAGGGTCCATTGAAATAGAGCCGCTTTGAAGAGCAGCGCTGACCACGAATGTGGTGCTGAAATGGCAACATAACAGTTAAATGAAGAGCATTTCTGACCATGGAAACAGAGTCGATGTAGAAACAGTTAAAATAAAACATTAAAAACATAAACTAATTTACACAATAGTCAAACGTTTTTGATTTAGGGGAAGGATAATGACTCAAATATAACAGACCTCTACTGGGGAGTCTGGTTCATCCAGGATGTTATTTTCGCTCTGCATCCGCTGCATCGTCCCTGTAGAACTGGGGTCCATTATCAGTACGTTCTGACTACAGGGTCTGACGAACTTACAGTCACTCTTTCTGGAGTCAGTCGTCCTGCACACCTCGTAATTGTACACGTGCTGTAGAGTTCCTGTCCCCAAAGTGTCTGCGTAACGCGGTGGATAATACGGAATAACCGGGAGATTGGAATGATAGAGGACGCGAGACTGTCTCCATCTGTATATTTTCACTGATATAATAACCACTAAACATGTGATGAACAGAAATGAGACTACAGCCAAAGCCAAGACTAAGTAAAAAGTCAGGTTGTCATTGTACTCCTTGTCGTACGTAAAGTCAGTGAACTCCGAGATCACTTCAGGGAAGCTGTCCGCCACCGCCACGTTAACATTGACTGTAGCTGAACGAGAGGGCTGCCCGTTGTCCTCCACTACAACAGTGAGCCTTTGTTTCACAGCATCTTTATCATTGACTTGGCGTATAGTTCTTATTTCTCCATTCTGTAAACCCACTTCAAACAGCGCCCTGTCTGTCCCTTTCTGCAGTTTATACGAGAGCCAGGCATTCTGTCCAGAGTCCACATCAACAGCCACCACTTTAGTGACAAGATAGCCCACATCTGCTGAACGAGGCACCATTTCAGCCACCAGAGAGCTGCTAGTCTGGACTGGGTACAGAACCTGAGGCGCGTTATCGTTCTGGTCCTGGATCATTATTTTCACAGTCACATTGCTACTGAGAGGAGGAGAGCCTGCATCTTGCGCTTTTACACGGAACTGGAAATCCTTGATCTGCTCGTGGTCAAAAGAGCGCACTGAATGGACGACTCCATTATCAGCACTAACGGACACATATGATGAGACGGGCACTCCGTTAACCGAGGACTCCTCCAGTATGTAAGAAACACGGGCATTCTGGTTCCAGTCAGCGTCTCTGGCTTTCACTGTGAATATAGAGAGGCCCGGTGTGTTGTTTTCTATAATGTAGGCCTCATATGAGCTCCTCTCAAAGACAGGCGCGTTGTCATTCACATCTGATATCTGTAAGGTGAGAGTGACGCTGCTGGAGAGAGAGGGCACTCCCTCATCAGAGCACGTCACACTGATGTTATATTCAGGGGCTCTCTCTCGGTCCAAGTCACTGTCTGTTACTACAGTAAAGAAAGTATTCGATGTTAATTTCATCGCAAAAGGAATGTTTTCATTTATGGAGCACTGCACTCTGCCATTATCACCAGAGTCTGGGTCTTGCACATTAATTATGGTTACCACTGTTCCAGGTTCAGCATTTTCAGATATTGCAGTTGTTTTCGACATAATTTTAATAGATGGTTTATTGTCGTTTGTATCAACTACTTCAACATTTATTTTACAAGAATCAGTCAGACCTCCGTCATCACTAGCTTGTACATGTATTTCATAATGTCGAGCTTTTTCATAGTCTATGTGTCCTGATAAAACCACAATACCACTGTCTTCGTTTATTTCAAATATTTCTGGAACATCATCTAGAGTATTGGTAATTGAATATGATATTCTACCATTAAAACCGTCATCGGCATCACTGGCGCTAACGGTACTCAAAACGGTGCCTTTTGGAGCATTCTCGGTAATGGTTGCCTTGTACATTTCTTGCGTAAAAACAGGCGCGTTGTCGTTGGCGTCTAGCACGGTTATTTCTATCTGCATTGTCCCGGACAGCGGCGGGTCGCCGCCATCGATAGCTGTCAGAGTTAAAAAAAGATGCTCTTGTTTTTCTCTATCTAGATGTTTCTGTAGCACAATCTCCACCTTTTTGCTTCCGTCTGGTTGATTTTGCAACTTCAGAAGAAAATTATCGGTTGGTTTCAACAAATAACTTTGTAGGCCATTTACACCAACATCAAGATCCATCGCCCTTTCCAACACAAATTTAGCTCCGACCATTGCCGATTCACTCATTCTGAATTTCATCTCATTCTTCTTAAAGCTTGGTGCATTATCATTTATATCATGGATTTCGACTGTAACACTGTAGAATTCAATCGGGTCTTCCAGAGTAATCTGAAAATGAACAGCGCAAGGCGTCGTCTGTCCGCAGAGTGCTTCACGGTCTATTCTCTCTTTGATGAGGAGAACTCCCCTTTCTTTATTCAGCTCGATGTATTCTGCGCTGTCTCCAGTATAAATACGAGCTTTGCCTGATTTCAGTCTATTGATATCTAAACCTAAATCCTGCGATATGTTACCGACTAAAGAGCCTTTCGCCATTTCCTCGGGAATGGAGTAACTGACCTGCCCGTGCACTGAACTGAGAGAGAGGACCGAGATAAACAACAGTACTTGCCGTGTCATTGTTCTGTCAGACATTTTCCCTTCAAGAAGAAACAACAAGCGTCTTATAATCCGTTATGAAGTCAGTAATATTCCATTCGTTTACAGTTCAAAACATCAAAGGAAAATGATTCAACAATCCATAATTCTCGAAAAAAAGAAACGTGTCTCGATGTTTCCGTTCTAAGTGTTCTCTGTAACCCGGACTGTAATCTCTACATGAGGCTCTCTCTCTGATATACCGAGATGATGGGGGAGGTAGTGCTGCAAATCTGCTCTAATACTACAACACACTGACCAACAGCGTCCCTCAGAGTTCAATCTACTGAACAACAAATATTATTTAAAATAAATCTAACATATTTGGGAATGTTCGAATCTCCAACGGACGAAGCAGAGTACTATAACGTTATATCAACACACATAAGCTAATTCATTGAATGACAAATATAAACTAATATGTCAATGAGATGTGGACAACGAGTACTAACGAAAGACAGGTTGACTGAAACTCCTTAGAGGAAATTACTGGCTACACATTGTAAAACAGCCTCCTTGCAAAGGTCCGCTTTCCACGATCATGGTTCTGAAATGGCCACATTACTGGAATGAAGAGGATTTCTGAGCATGGTAAATTTCCAGCTATGCAGACTCGATATCGAAGAGTTAAAAATCACATGATGGTCTTAAAAAAATACACAAGAAAAACATTGTTTTAGGGACAAAATAATAGTTAAAATATAACAGACCTCTGCTGGGGAGTCTGGTTCATCCAGGATGTTATTTTCACTCTGCATCCGCTGCATCGTCCCTGTAGAACTGGGGTCCATTATCAGAACGTTCTGACTACAGGGTCTGACGAACTTACAGTCACTCTTTCTGGAGTCAGTCGTCCTGCACACCTCGTAATTGTACACGTGCTGTAGAGTTCCTGTCCCCAAAGTGTCTGCGTAGCGCGGTGGATAATACGGAATAACCGGGAGATTGGAATGATAAAGGACGCGAGACTGTCTCCATCTGTATATTTTCACAGATATAATAACCACTAAACATGTGATGAACAGAAATGAGACTACAGCCAAAGCCAAGACTAAGTAAAACGTCAGGTTGTCATTGTAGTCCTTGTCGTGCGTAAAGTCAGTGAACTCCGAGAGCACTTCAGGGAAGCTGTCCGCCACCGCCACGTTAACATTGACTGTAGCTGAACGAGAGGGCTGTCCATTGTCCTCCACTACAACAGTGAGCCTTTGTTTCACAGCATCTTTATCATTGACTTGACGTATAGTTCTTATTTCTCCATTCTGTAAGCCCACTTCAAACAGCGCCCTGTCTGTCGCTTTATGCAGTTTATACGAGAGCCAGGCATTCTGTCCAGAGTCCACATCAACAGCCACCACTTTAGTGACAAGATAGCCCACATCTGCTGACCGAGGCACCATTTCAGCCACCAGAGAGCTGCTAGTCTGGACTGGGTACAGAACCTGAGGCGCGTTGTCGTTCTGGTCCTGGATCATTATTTTCACAGTCACATTGCTACTGAGAGGAGGAGAGCCTCCATCCTGCGCTTTTACGCGGAACTGGAAATCCCTGATCTGCTCGTAGTCAAAAGAGCGCACTGAATGGACGACTCCACTATCAGCACTAACGGACACATATGATGAGACGGGCACGCCGTTAACCGAGGATTCCTCGAGTATGTAAGAAACACGGGCATTCTGGTTCCAGTCAGCGTCTCTGGCTTTCACTGTGAATATAGAGAGGCCCGGTGTGTTGTTTTCTATAATGTAGGCCTCATATGAGCTCCTCTCAAAGACAGGCGCGTTGTCATTCACATCTGATATCTGTAAGGTGAGAGTGACGCTGCTGGAGAGAGAGGGCACTCCCTCATCAGAGCACGTCACACTGATGTTATATTCAGAGGCTCTCTCTCGGTCCAAGTCACTGTCTGTTACTACAGTAAAGAAATTATTTGTCGTTGATTTGATTGAAAACGGGATGTTTTCGTCAATAGAGCACTGCACTCTGCCATTATCACCAGAATCTGGGTCTTGAATATTCATCATTGTTACGACTGTACCAGGTTGAGCGTCCTCAGATATGGCACTCGTCTTTGACATGACATTGATTGATGGTTTGTTGTCATTTGTATCTATAACCTCAATAATTAATTTACACGCGTCAGAGTGACCTCCCTGATCTGTAGCCTGAACGTCTATCTCATAATGTTTACGTTTTTCATAGTCTATATGTCCATTTAATTTTACCACACCGTAAACATGATCAATTTCAAATAGATGGGATGCTCCCGATTTTGGAATAGAATACGTAATTCTTCCGTTCGAACCTTGATCGGCATCAGTTGCACTGATTGTTGTTAAAACGGTGCCTTTTGATACGTTCTCTGATACACTAGCTTTATACTCTGCCTGAGAACATACGGGCGCATTATCATTGGCGTCTAGTACAGTGATGAGTATCTGCATTGTTCCTGATAGCTGAGGCTCTCCTCCATCTACAGCTGTCAACAACAAAGATATCTGCTCCTGTTTCTCTCGGTCTAGAGGTTTCTGTAAAACCATCTCTACATTTTTAACACCATCTGAACGAGTTAATGTTTTCAATACGAAATTATCAGTGGGTTTCAGTGAGTAGCTCTGAAGGCCATTGACGCCAACGTCGTCATCAACTGCTCTTTCCAATACAAATTTAGCTCCGGTTAGCGCTGATTCACTAATTTCATATTTAATTTCACTCCTCTCAAAAATAGGTGAATTGTCATTGACATCGGTTATCTCAACTGTAGCTGTATAAAATTCCATCGGGTTCTCCAGAATAATCTGAAAATGTAAAGCGCAAGGCGTTGTCTGTCCGCAGAGTGCTTCACGGTCTATTCTCTCTTTGATAAGGAGAACTCCCCTTTCTTTATTCAGCTCGATGTATTCTGCGCTGTCTCCAGTATAAATACGAGCTTTACCTGATTTCAGTCTATTGATATCTAAACCTAAATCCTGCGCTATGTTACCAACTAAAGAGCCTTTCGCCATTTCCTCGGGAATGGAGTAACTGACCTGCCCGTGCGCTTTACTGAGAGAGAGGACCGAGATAAACAACAGTACTTGCCGTGTCATTGTTCTGTCCGACATTTTCCCTCAACATGAAACAACAAGCACCATATAATCCGTTATGAAAATAGTATTTTGAATCCAGAAAATAACACCATGTTCGGCCAATAATCCGTTTATCAGGAACAAAAGAATCTCAGTACGGTGTCTCTGTGCTTAGTGTTCTCTGTAACCCGGACTGTGTTCTCTGCGTGCGGCTCTTTCTCTCTCTAATATACCGAGATGATGGGGGAGGTACTGCTGCAAATCTGCTCCAAAACGGCAAGACATTGACCAACAGCGTCCCTCTGAGTTTAATGGATTGAACTACAGACAATATACTTGAATAAAAAGAGAGAAAAACGCTCCAGTAGTGTTGGAAATGTCAGGGTCGATATACTGGAGAAAATAATTCTTGTAAAGTAACCGTATACTATATCAACATATAATCTAGCTCAATGTATGTAAGCAAAATATAAGCAATGATGTCAGGTAGCTGTGGCCAAGGAATGTCTGAACCCGGCCGAAACTTTGCATTACACTACAGGCTAATAGTGACAGAAGGACACTTCCTGCAAGCAAACAAATTATTCATGGAATAAATGTGCATTAAATACACACAATCCATTGTCAAGCTTGATCATCATGAGGATATATCTTCTTTACCATTCACGACGTTAAACAGCTACAATGGAATTCACACTATATAGTGCAAAGCGCTGCTGTCAAATGACCGTGATGCTTAAAGTACAATAAGAATGGACTGAAGAGCTTTTCTGACAGGGAGGTAGGCTACACTTGAACAACGCATTTTCAACATACAGGACCAGTAAAAAGCTTGGACACACCTACTCATTCGAGGGTTTTTCTATATTTTTACTATTTTCTACATTGTAGATTAATAGTTTAGATATCAAAACCATAAAATAACACATATTGAATAATGTACTAACCAGAAAAGTGTTAAACAAATCAAAATATATTGCATATTTGAGATTCTTCAAAGTAGCTACCCTTTGCCTTGACAGCTTTGCACACTCTTGGCATTCTCTCAACCAGTTTCGTGATGTAGCCACCTGGAATGCATTTCAATTAACAGGTGTGCCTTGTTAAAAGTTAATTTGTGGGAATTTATTTCCTTCTTAATGCGTTTGAACCAATCAGTTGTGTTGTGACAAGGTAGGGGTGGTATACAGAAGATAGCCCCTATTTGATAAAAGTCCATATTATGGCAAAAACAGCTCAAATAAGCAAAGAGAAATGACAGTCCGTCAATACTTTAAGACATGAAAGTCAGTCAATCCGGAAAATTTCAAGAACCCTGTAAGTTTCTTCAAGTGCAATCACAAAAACCATCAAGCTCTATGATGAAATTGGCTCTCTTGAGGACCGCCACAGGAAAGGAAGACCCAGAGTTACCTCTGCTGCAGAGGATAAGTTCATTAGAGTTACCAGCCTCAGAAATTGCAGCCCAAATAAATGCTTCAGAGTTCAAGCAACGGACACATCTCAACATTACTGTTCAGAGGCGACTGCGTGAATCAGGCAGTCATGGTCGAATTGCTGCAAAGAAACCACAACTTAAAAGTCACCAATAAAAAGAAGAGACTTGATTGGGCCAAGAAACAGGAGAAATGGACATTAGACCGGTGGAAATCTGTCATTTGGTCTGATGAGTCCAAATTTGAGATTGTTGCTTCCAACCATTGGGGCTTTGTGAGATGCGGAGTAGGTGAACATATGATCTCCGCATGTGTGGTTCCCACCGTGAAGCATGGAGGAGGTGGTGTGAGTGTGCTTTGCTGGTGACACTGTCAGTAATTAATTTAGAATTCAAAGCACACTTAACCTGCATGGCTACCACAGCATTCTGCAGCGATACGCCATCCCTTCTGGTTTGCACTTAGCGGGACTATAATTTGTTTTTCAACAGGACAGTGACCCAACACACATCCAGGCTGTGTAGGGGTTATTTGACCGAGAAGGAGAGTGATGGAGTGCTGCATCAGATGACCTGGCCTCCACATTCACCCGATGTCAAATCAATTGAGATGGTTTGGGATGAATTGGAGCACAGAGTGAAGGAAAAGCAGCCAACAAGTGCTCAGCATGTGCGAAGTCCTTCAAGACTGTTGGAAAAGCATTCCAGGTGAAGCTGGTTGAGAGAATGCCAAGAGTGTGCAAAGATGACATCCAGGCAAAGGGTGGCTACTTTGAAGAATTAAATATATTTTGATTTGTGTAACACTTTTTTGGTTCCTACATGATTCCATATGTGTTATTTCATAGTATTGATGTCTTCAATATTATTCTACAATGTAGAAAAGAGTAAAAAATAAAAACCCTTGAATGAGTAAGTGTGTTCAAACTTTGGACTGGTACTGTATAAATAGAAATAGATTACATTTTAGGAGTACAAAATTAAGAATAAAATATCACAGACCTCTAATGTCGAGTCTGGTTCACCCAGGATGTTATTTTCACTCTGCATCCGCTGCATCGTCCCTGTAGAACTGGGGTCCATTATCAGAACGTTCTGACTACAGGGTCTGACGAACTTACAGTCACTCTTTCTGGAGTCAGTCGTCCTGCACACCTCGTAATTGTACACGTGCTGTAGAGTTCCTGTCCCCAAAGTGTCTGCGTAACGCGGTGGATAATACGGAATAACCGGGAGATTGGAATGATAGAGGACGCGAGACTGTCTCCATCTGTATATTTTCACTGATATAATAACCACTAAACATGTGATGAACAGAAATGAGACTACAGCCAAAGCCAAGACTAAGTAAAAAGTCAGGTTGTCATTGTAGTCCTTGTCGTGCGTAAAGTCAGTGAACTCCGAGAGCACTTCAGGGAAGCTGTCCGCCACCGCCACGTTAACATTGACTGTAGCTGAACGAGAGGGCTGCCCGTTGTCCTCCACTACAACAGTGAGCCTTTGTTTCACAGCATCTTTATCATTGACTTGGCGTATAGTTCTTATTTCTCCATTCTGTAAACCCACTTCAAACAGCGCCCTGTCTGTCGCTTTCTGCAGTTTATACGAGAGCCAGGCATTCTGTCCAGAGTCCACATCAACAGCCACCACTTTAGTGACAAGATAGCCCACGTCTGCTGAACGAGGCACCATTTCAGCCACCAGAGAGCTGCTAGTCTGGACTGGGTACAGAACCTGAGGCGCGTTGTCATTCTGGTCCTGGATCATTAATTTCACAGTCACATTGCTACTGAGAGGAGGAGAGCCTCCATCCTGCGCTTTTACGCGGAACTGGAAATCCCTGATCTGCTCGTAGTCAAAAGAGCGCACTGAATGGACGACTCCACTATCAGCACTAACGGACACATATGATGAGACGGGCACTCCGTTAACCGAGGACTCCTCCAGTATGTAAGAAACACGGGCATTCTGGTTCCAGTCAGCGTCTCTGGCTTTCACTGTGAATATAGAGAGGCCCGGTGTGTTGTTTTCTATAATGTAGGCCTCATATGAGCTCCTCTCAAAGACAGGCGCGTTGTCATTCACATCTGATATCTGTAAGGTGAGAGTGACGCTGCTGGAGAGAGAGGGCACTCCCTCATCAGAGCACGTCACACTGATGTTATATTCAGAGGCTCTCTCTCGATCCAAGTCACTGTCTGTTACTAGACTATAGAAGCCATTAGATGTCGATTTAATGGTAAAGGGTATATTTTCAGATGAAACACAGTCCACCACGCCGTTATTATCAGAGTCTGGGTCGTGGACGCTCATTACAGCTATGACTGTCTGAGAAGGGGAATTTTCTGGTATTGATTTAGAAGTTGACATCAAATCAATTAATGGTTTATTGTCGTTAACGTCGATAATGTCGACTATAAGTTTACTGGAATCTGTAAGACCCCCTTGATCTTTCGCTTTCACGTCTATTTGATAATGTTTTGCGGTTTCATAGTCGACCTCATTAATCAAATGCACTTCGCCATTAATCTCATCTATTTCAAATAGGTCCAAAATACCAATTGTGCTGCTTGATATAGAATATGTGACTAAACCATTTGATCCATGATCTATGTCGGTGGCACTAACTGTAGTTAACAAAGTGCCGTTCTTCGAATTTTCGATTAAACTGGCCTTATATATTGCCTGCGTAAAAACCGGAGCATTGTCGTTAGCATCTAGCACAGTGACGTGAATCTGCACTGTTCCATACATCTGAGGGTCTCCTCCATCGAGGGCAGTTAACACTAAAGACATCTGCTCCTGTTTCTCTCGATCTAAAGGCTTCTGTAAAACCATCTCTACCTTTTTGATTCCATCAGCCTGACCTTGTAGTTTTAAAACAAAATTATCGGTTGGATTAAGCGAATAGGTTTGGAGTCCATTTAATCCGATATCAGAATCAAAAGCTCTCTCCAAGACGAATTTTGCCCCCGTGATAGCGGACTCGCTTATCTCAAATCTCATATCGTGCATTTGAAAAACTGGAGCATTATCATTGATATCGGTAATCTCAATAGTAACCCGATAAAATTCTATTGGGTTCTCCATAATTATCTGAAAATGCAATGCGCAAGGCGTCGTCTGTCTGCACAACGCCTCACGGTCTATTCTCTCTTTGACAAGGAGGACTCCCCGTTCTCTATTCAGCTCGATATATTCCCCACTGTTCCCAACGTGTATGCGAGCATTGCCAGATTTCAGTCTTTTGATATCTAACCCCAAATCCTGCGCTATGTTACCGACTAAAGAGTCTTTCGCCATTTCCTCAGGAATGGAGTAACTGACCTGCCCGTGTACTGAACTGAGGGAGAGGACCGACATAAACAACAGTACTTGCCGTGTCATTGTTCTGTCAGTCATGTTTTCTTCACTATGTAACAACAAGTACGTTATAATCCGTAAACAACTCAGGAAGATTCCATTCGTTTCCAGTTAAAAACATCAAAGGTAAAATACTTAAAATGGGTAATTCCGGAACAAAAGAATCCCAGCTCCGTGTCTCTGTGCTTAGTGTTCTCTGTAACCCGGACTGTGTTTTCTGCTTGCGGCTCTTTCTCTCTCTAATATACCGAGATGATGGGGGAGGTACTGCTGCAAATCCGCTCTAAAACTGCAACACACTGACCAACAGCGTCCCTCTGAGTTCAATCTACTGAACAACAGATACACTTAAAAAAGAAACACGTTCCAATATATTTGGGAAGGTTTGCGTCTTCAAGAACAGACCTATCGTGCTTTACCCAACACAGTTCACAAAGGAAACACCACGTCTTTTTTTTATTAGAAAAGAGAACAAATATATTAGGTCTTGGCGATCGGCTCTGCTCCTTCAGGGTAGCTCACAGCCAGAGCACGCGTCAATTTAACATGAGAAAACTACAGGCACTGAGCATGGTATGCTATACCAACATCCCCACTGAACACAAACAGAGCCAAACAGGTGGAGGCTGGGGGGTGGTGGGAAATCAGTAAACAGCAAGCATAGCGAATAACAGATAGTTACAGCAGCAGCAGCAAAGACACCAGCGCATAGCTTGCGCGCGCCATCCAGCATCGAGGATGCGTGCGCAGAACTGGTCAACTGAAATAGACTACCATGTTAAGTAGAGTGTGAATCCACGTGGTGCAATCTCAGTTGATGCGATGAGCTGATGCCAGTACTCGGGTTTCCCTTCTCAACCGGATTCGCTTTATTCATGCAGGCTGTTTCAAAACATCTAGGCCAATGTGTGAAGGCCTGATGTAAAACGTGATGCCAGAAGCACGTTGACTATGAATGTCATTCAAAATACATGTAGCAAAAAGCTGTAGATTGTGACAGAAAGCAACTTTTGCTAATTTAAACCCAGCATTATGATATTTATATATAGTCTTTCAGAAAGTATTCACACCCCCTGACTTTTTCCAAATGTTGTTATGTTACAGCCTGAATTAAAAATTGATTAAATGTATATTTTTTTACTGGCCTACACACACAATACCCCATTATGTCAAAGTGAAATTATGTTTTTAGAATAATTTATAAATTAATAAAAAAATCTAAAGCTGAAATGTCTTGAGTCAATAAGTATTCAAACCCTTTGTTATGGCAAGCCTAAATTAATTCAGGATGAAACATTTTCTTAGCAAGTCACATAATAAGTTGCATGGACCCCTTCCTTATGTGTGCAATATTATCGATTAACATGATTTCTTAATGACCACCTCATCTCTGTACTCCACACATACAATTATATGTAAGTTCCCTTTGTCGAGCAGTGAATTTCAAACACAAATTCAATCACAAAGACCAGGAAGGTTTTCCAATGCCTCTCAAAGAAGGGGGCCTATTGGTAGATGGGGGGGGGGGGGGGGGGTGATATTGAATACCTCTTAGAGCATGGTGATATTATTAATTACACTTTGGATGGTGTATCAATACACCCAGTCACTACAAAGATACAGGCGTCCTTCCTTACTCAGTTGCCGGAGAGGAGGGTAACCGCTCAGGGATTTCACAATGAGGCCAATGGCGACATTATAACAGTTACAGAGTTTAACGGCTGTGATAGGAGGACACCGAGATGGATCACCAACATAGTAGTTATTCCACAATACTAACCTAATTGACAGAGTGAAAAGAAATGCTTGTCATCGGCAAGGACTAGGAGTGTTTTAGGATAAAAATAAATGGAATAGAGCAAAGCACAGCCATAATCCTAGAGTAAAACCTGGTTCAGTTTGCTTTCCAAAATACACTGGGAGATAAATTCACCTTTCAGGAGGACAATAACCTAAAATAGAAGGCCAAATATACACTGAAGCTGCTTACCAAAATGACATTGAATATTCCTGAGTGGCCTAGTTACAGTTTTGACTTAAATCAGCTTAAAAATTTATGGCAAGACTTGAAAATGGCTGTCTAGCAATGATAAACATCCAACTTCACATCACTTTAATAATTTTTAAAGATTAATGTACAAGTATTACACAATCCAGGTGTGCAATCCTCTTAGAGACTTACCCAGAAAGACTTACAGATGTAACCACTGCCAAAACTGATTCTAAAATGTATTGACTCAGGAGAGCGAATGCCTATGTACATTAGCCATTTCTGTATTTAATTATCAATACATTTGCAAACACTTATAAAACATGTTTTCACATTGTCATTATGGGGTATTGTGTGTAAATGGTGAGAGAGAAATACAAATGTAATCCATTTAGGATTCAGGCTGTACCACAACAAAATGTGGAATAAGTCAAGGGGTATGAAAACTTTTTTAAGAGACTGTTAATTACTGTTAGAGAAAATGTTTGCCTAATGTTTACTACTGTAAAGGCTATGTGCAGAACAATTCAAACTTTACTATGGTACGTGGTTCATTCAAATACAGCCTCTTTGCTGTAACCAACACAGCACCGCTGTCCATGACCGTGGTGCTGAAACACCTACTAATCAATTGAAAGAAATACTACTTCTGACCATGGAAAGTTCCCTGGTATACATTGTGGATTTCAAACAGTTAAAGTGCAAGATGAATTTACAAATACAACTGAAAAAAATATAGTTTTGGGGAAAAAATTATGATAACAGACCTCTAGTGGGGAGTCTGGTTCATCCAGGATGTTCTGTTCACTCTGCAGCCGCTGCATCGTCCCTGTAGAACTGGGGTCCAGTACGTTCTGACTACAGGATCTGACGAACTTACAGTCACTCTTTCTGGAGTCAGTCGTCCTGCACACCTCGTAATTGTACACGTGTTGTAGAGTTCCTGTCCCCAAAGTATCTGCGTAACGCGGTGGATAATATGGAATAACCGGAAGATTGGAATGATAGAGGACGCGAGACTGTCTCCATCTGTATATTTTCACTGATATAATAACCACTAAACATGTGATGAACAGAAATGAGACTACAGCCAAAGCCAAGACTAAGTAAAAAGTCAGGTTGTCATTGTACTCCTTGTCGTACGTAAAGTCAGTGAACTCCGAGATCACTTCAGGGAAGCTGTCCGCCACCGCCACGTTAACATTGACTGTAGCTGAACGAGAGGGCTGCCCGTTGTCCTCCACTACAACAGTGAGCCTTTGTTTCACAGCATCTTTATCATTGACTTGACGTATAGTTCTTATTTCTCCATTCTGTGAGCCCACTTCAAACAGCGCCCTGTCTGTCGCTTTATGCAGTTTATACGAGAGCCAGGCATTCTGTCCAGAGTCCACATCAACAGCCACCACTTTAGTGACAAGATAGCCCACGTCTGCTGAACGAGGCACCATTTCAGCCACCAGAGAGCTGCTAGTCTGGACTGGGTACAGAACCTGAGGCGCGTTGTCGTTCTGATCTTGTATGAAGATGGTGACAGTCACATTGCTACTGAGTGGAGGAGATCCTCCGTCTTGCGCCTTAACCACGAGTGTAAGCTGCTTGATTTGTTCATAATCAAAGGAACGAACCGCATGTAAAACTCCAGTTTCAGAGTTAATAGATATATAAGTAGAGACTGGAGTTCCACTGATCTGCGTGTCCTCCAAGAGGTACGAGATTCTAGCGTTTTGATTCCAGTCAGAGTCCCGCGCGCTGACAGTAAATATGGACATTCCAGGAGAGTTATTCTCTGTAACGTAAGCAGAGTATATGTGCTGGTGAAACAATGGGGCGTTGTCATTTACGTCAGAGATTCTAAGGTGTAATGTCCTGGTGCTAGAGAGTGGAGGCGAACCAGAATCTGTCGCTGTTATGGTGATGTTGTATTCTGGTGTCGTTTCTCTGTCTAAAGCTACGTCTGAGATCAAATTATAATAACTACTTAACGACGACTGAATTTTAAATGGAAGGTTAGTATTTATAGAGCATGTAATCTGTCCGTTTCTCTCTGAATCAGCATCTTTAACATTTATAATAGCAATAGTGGTGCCAGGAGGAGCATCTTCAGACACAGGGCTGGAGAAGGACATGACGTTTATAACTGGTGCGTTGTCATTCACATCAACAACTTCAATGACAACTTCGCTTGAGTCAGTTAAACCACCTTGATCCTTCACCTCTACCCTGATTTCAAATTTCTTATCTTTCTCATAATCTATTTCCCCCGCAACTGATATAGTGCCTGTTGTTTCGTCTATTTTGAATTTGTCAGCTAAATGTTTTTTGAGGTTGGAGAAGGAATACGCAACAATACCGTTTGATCCACTGTCTGCGTCGCTGGCATTTATTGTTGTGATATAGGTCCCTTTTGAAGCGTTTTCCATTACAGTAGCCCTGTACACTGACTGGTTAAACACAGGCGCATTGTCATTAGCATCTAGGACAGTGATCTCTATATTTACTGTGCCAGATCTCTGCGGATTTCCACCGTCTACAGCGATTAGCTCTAGAGAGAGACGAGGATACTCCTCTCTGTCTAACGGTTTCTGAAGAACCATTTCAGCATATTTACTACCGTCCGGTTTCGCGTGTTGTTTTAAAACATAATTATCATTCGTGGTTAAGAAGTAATTCTGCAGGGCGTTTAACCCTACATCAGGATCCTCGGCACTAGCCAACGTAAAACGGGAGCCTAAGGTAGCGGACTCGCTAATTTCAAATTGTATATCTCTCTTTAAAAAAGCAGGGGCATGGTCATTTACATCTATAATTTCTACAGTCACGCGGTGTAGCTCCATTGGATGTTCTAGAATGATTTCGAAGCTGAAGCTACACGGTGTGACGTCGCCACAAAGCTCCTCTCGGTCTATTCTCTCACTCACGACTAGAATCCCTTTGTCTGTCTGCAGCTCTGTGTACTGAATGCTTTCTCCTGTCACGATACGGGCACGACCCGCTCGGAGCCTTTTCAGATCTAACCCCAGGTCTTGAGCTACGTTACCGATAAGAGAACCTTTCTTCATCTCCTCCGGAATGGAATACCGGATTTGGCCACTGACAACATGACAGAATGACAGGAGAAAAATAAATACCTGCCACCGCAGTCCACATAAACGCCATTTTACGCATATAGGTTGAAGGAATCGTTCAGAAGCCATATCCAAGAATACAACAAATCCAACAAAAGTATTCCTTATACCAGATCCTGAAACGGCGAGTTAAGGGGAGAGTAATAAACGAGATATTATCTTAATCCAGGCTATTTTAACCGTTCTATTGTATTTGTAATCTACATGTACCAGAGCAAGTGTGTCTCTTCCGCGCCCCACCTTATATGAAGCGCAGTCTCTCTCTCTCCTCTGATAAAGCGCAGTGATAGGGGAGGGGACGCCACTGACTGACAACACTGGACAGAAATTATTTCACTGATCAACAGCGGCCCTTAGAGTCCACGACATGAACATCAGATTAAATGTGAACATAAATCGCTTCAGAAAAAATGCAATACTTTACAGATATACTTTTTCAAATTTATATTAAATCAAGTGCAAAGTGATATCTAAATAATTGCACCGTTCAATTACTAGAATATTATGACCAGCAGGGAACATAGTAATCATAAGATACTAAAACATGCCCTATCCTCTCAGTCCTAGAATGGATCGTGCGTAAAAACATGGTCATGTGTCCGCCATCCAAACCATGACCGAAAATACACTCAAATACCTTTCTAGAGAGTTATTTCGTTCCCATTCCGTAGGCTACACAAGGCTGAGACTCTATAGACACTTATCATCAATACACAGCAGTTCAACAATGGATACTTTGTGTGAGAGAGCGGAGCATACCTCTGTTGCTGACTGACAGAAGTTGCGCTGTCCACAAAGAGTGGTTCTGAAGTTCCATTTTAGCGCCGCAGCATAACGATTGTAACGCTTCGTCACGTACATTCTAAATAACATTCTACAAACTCAGCAGGCATAGGCCTACTATGAATGTCACAGCTTTAATAAAAAAGTTAAATATGACTTGGCCCTATAAAGTTCACCGTAGATACAGAATAAAGTGCACATTTTAGAGATGTATTCCATCAAGATGTGGTACATTATTCAACATCAGCTAAACTCACCTCTAGTGGGGAGTCTGGTTCATCCAGGATGTTCTGTTCACTCTGCACGCGCTGCATCATCCCTGTAGAACTGGGGTCCATTATCAGTACGTTCTGACTACAGGGTCTGACGAACTTACAGTCACTCTTTCTGGAGTCAGTCGTCCTGCACACCTCGTAATTGTACACGTGCTGTAGAGTTCCTGTCCCCAAAGTATCTGCGTAACGCGGTGGATAATACGGAATAACCGGGAGATTGGAATGATAGAGGACGCGAGACTGTCTCCATCTGTATATTTTCACTGATATAATAACCACTAAACATGTGATGAACAGAAATGAAACTACAGCCAAAGCCAAGACTAAGTAAAAAGTCAGGTTGTCATTGTACTCCTTGTCGTGCGTAAAGTCAGTGAACTCCGAGAGCACTTCAGGGAAGCTGTCCGCCACCGCCACGTTAACATTGACTGTAGCTGAACGAGAGGGCTGCCCGTTGTCCTCCACTACAACAGTGAGTCTTTGTTTCACAGCATCTTTATCAGTGACTTGGCGAATAGTTCTTATTTCTCCATTCTGTAAGCCCACTTCAAACAGCGCCCTGTCTGTCGCTTTCTGCAGTTTATACGAGAGCCAGGCATTCTGTTCAGAGTCCACATCAACAGCCACCACTTTAGTGACAAGATAGCCCACGTCTGCTGAACGAGGCACCATTTCAGCCACCAGAGAGCTGCTAGTCTGGACTGGGTACAGAACCTGAGGCGCGTTGTCGTTCTGATCTTGTATGAAGATGGTGACAGTCACATTGCTACTGAGTGGAGGAGATCCTCCATCCTGCGCTTTAACAACCACTGTAAGGTGTTTGATTTGTTCATAATCGAAGGAACGAACCGCATGTAAAACTCCAGTTTCAGAGTTAATAGATATATAAGTAGAGACTGGAGTTCCACTGACCTGCGTGTCCTCCAAGAGGTACGAGATTCTAGCGTTCTGATTCCAGTCAGAGTCCCGCGCGCTGACAGTAAATATGGACATTCCAGGAGAGTTATTCTCTGTGACGTAAGCAGAGTATACGCGCTGGTGAAACAATGGGGCGTTGTCATTTACGTCAGAGATTCTAAGGTGTAATGTCCTAGTGCTAGAGAGTGGAGGCGAACCAGAATCTGTCGCTGTTATGGTGATGTTGTATTCCGGTGTCGTTTCTCTGTCAAAAGCTCGATCTGAGATCAAAGTATAATAACTACTTAACGAAGATTGGATCATAAACGGGAGGTTAGTAGTTAAAGAGCAAGTAATCTGTCCGTTTCTCTCTGAATCAGCGTCTTTAACATTTATAATAGCAATAGTGGTGCCAGTAGGAGCATCTTCAGATACAGGGCTGGAAAAAGACATGACGTTTATGACTGGCGCATTGTCATTTATGTCAATAACTTCAATGACAACTTTACTGGTGTCTGTTAAACCTCCTTGGTCTTTAGCCTCAACTCTAACCTCGTATTTTTTATCTTTCTCGTAATCTATTTCTCCCGCAACTGATATAGTGCCTGTTGTTTCGTCTATGTTGAAAATGTCAGCTAAATGTTTTTTGAGGTTGGAGAAGGAATACGCAACGACGCCGTTTGATCCGTTATCTGCATCACTGGCATTTACGGTGGTAATGTATGTGCCTTGCAGCGCGTTTTCCATCACAGTAGCCCTGTACACTGACTGGTTAAACACAGGCGCATTGTCATTGACATCTAGGACAGTGATCTCTATATTTACTGTGCCAGATCTCTGCGGATTTCCACCGTCTACAGCGATTAGCTTTAAAGAGAGACGAGGATGCTCCTCTCTATCTAACGGTTTCTGGAGGACCATCTCTGCATATTTACTGCCGTCGGGATTCGTATGTTGCTTTAGAATGAAATGATCATTGGGAGTTAAATCATAACTCTGCAGGGCGTTGAGCCCTACGTCGGGATCTTCTGCACTCGCCAACGTAAAACGAGAGCCCTAGGTAGCAGACTCGCTAATTTCAAATGTAATATCTTTCTTTGGAAAATCAGGGGCATGGTCATTTATATCCAGAATCTCCACAGTAATACGACGTAGTTCGATAGGGTTTTCTATAAGGATTTCGAATCTGAAACTACACGGCGTCACGTCGCCACAAAGCTGCTCTCGGTCTATTCTCTCATTCACGACTAGAATCCCTTTGTCTGTCTGCAGCTCTGTGTACTGAATGCTTTCTCCCGTCACGATACGGGCCCGGCCCGCTCGGAGCCTTTTCAGATCTAAGCCCAGGTCTTGAGCTACGTTACCGATAAGAGAACCTTTCTTCATCTCCTCCGGAATGGAATACCGGATTTGGCCACTGACAATATGACTGAAATACAGGAGGAAAATCAGTACTTGCCACCGCAGTCCACAGTACAAACGCCATCTTAGGCATTTAGGTTGAAGGGATCCTTCAGATGACATAACCAACAAAGAATAAAATCCAACACGAATATTCCTTAGACCTTATCCTCAGAGACGACAAGCGAAGAGGAAACTGATAGTGGAAGTGTTATTTTAATAGAGTCCATCAACTGTCTCCTTCGCGTATCCGTTTGAGCGAGTGTCTTTCTCTCGCGCCCCGCCTGCTATTAAGCGCAAAGAGTCTCTCCCTCTCTGTTTGAGCGCAGTAATAGGAAAGGGGACTCTACTGACTGACAACACTGGATATAAATGATTTCACTGATCAACAGCGGCCCTTAGAGTCCAAAACATGAACACCAGATTATATTTGAATTGATAAAAACGTAGAAATTATTAATCACTTCACAGCACTACTCTCCTACCAACATTTTGCAAATAGCTAGTTGAAAACGGTGCTTGGTGCAATCTCAATAAATTCAACGTTCAGTCACTGTAATACAATGACAAGGCAAATAGCAACAATATGATACTAAAGCATAGCACACTATCCTCTCAGCCACAATTTGGAACACGTGTAAAAACATTTCCATGGATCCGCCTTCTAACCCATTATTGAACCACAGAGGAACAAAAGTATGTTGAGCTATATTTGACATATGACAAGCAGTCAACACTGACTATTTAGTAATTTCATGGTGACTTTGTCAAACCACAACGGTTGGCACAAGGGAGCAGTATGAGAGAGCGAAGCAGAACTCTACTTCTATCATGACAGAAGTAGCGCTGTCCACACAGTGGTGCTGAAATATCCTTACCACAATACCTCGTTTCTATTGTAGCACTTAGAGTAAAAACAACTCAGCAGGCATACTATAAAAACACAAAAGAATCAAAAAAACGTGGAGTAATTCTCACTATAGTAGAACGTAATATGTTAACGTCGAAACCTCAATCTGAAATCGCAGCTGACAATATTAAAGCCAAAGCTAACCACAAAAATATGCAACTGCTGATTTAACTATGCTGTTGACTAGAGAAATACTGAGTACACAGACCTTTACGCACTATAACAAAAACATATGACAAATTATTTATTAATAAGAGCAGTATTTCAACCAACTGAGCAATGTAATGTAAGATCCAATAAACTCACCTCTAGTGGGGAGTCTGGTTCATCCAGGATGTTATTTTCACTCTGCATCCGCTGCATCGTCTCTGTAGAACTGGGGTCCATTATCAGAACGTTCTGACTACAGGGTCTGACGAACTTACAGTCACTCTTTCTGGAGTCAGTCGTCCTGCACACCTCGTAATTGTACACGTGCTGTAGAGTTCCTGTCCCCAAAGTGTCTGCGTAACGCGGTGGATAATACGGAATAACCGGGAGATTGGAATGATAGAGGACGCGAGACTGTCTCCATCTGTATATTTTCACTGATATAATAACCACTAAACATGTGATGAACAGAAATGAGACTACAGCCAAAGCCAAGACTAAGTAAAAAGTCAGGTTGTCATTGTAGTCCTTGTCGTGCGTAAAGTCAGTGAACTCCGAGAGCACTTCAGGGAAGCTGTCCGCCACCGCCACGTTAACATTGACTGTAGCTGAACGAGAGGGCTGTCCGTTGTCCTCCACTACAACAGTGAGCCTTTGTTTCACAGCATCTTTATCATTGACTTGACGTATAGTTCTTATTTCTCCATTCTGTAAGCCCACTTCAAACAGCGCCCTGTCTGTCGCTTTCTGCAGTTTATACGAGAGCCAGGCATTCTGTCCAGAGTCCACATCAACAGCCACCACTTTAGTGACAAGATAGCCCACATCTGCTGAACGAGGCACCATTTCAGCCACCAGAGAGCTGCTAGTCTGGACTGGGTACAGAACCTGAGGCGCGTTGTCATTCTGGTCCTGGATCATTAATTTCACAGTCACATTGCTACTGAGAGGAGGAGAGCCTCCGTCTTGCGCCTTAACCACGAGTGTAAGCTGTTTGATTTGTTCGTAATCAAAGGAACGTACCGCGTGTATAACCCCACTCTCTGCATTTACCGAAACATAAGCAGCCACAGGAGTCCCGTTGACGTCAGTATCCTCCAGAATGTAGTAAATATGGGAATTTTGATTGGAGTCGGTGTCTTTAGCTCTAACAGTAAATAGAGAGACGCCTGGAGAGTTATTCTCTGCGATATAAGAGTTGTACACGCGCCGTAGAAACACTGGGGCGTTGTCGTTGACATCAGACACCTTCAGGTGAAAGGTTCTCTTTCTTGAGAGAGGAGGCGACCCTGCGTCCGTGGAGACTACAGTTATGTTATGTTCTGACACGCTCTCGCGGTCTAAAACAGCATCGGTTACCAAGGTGTAGTAATTTCTTAAATTAGATTTGATCTTAAAGGGGATGTTTTGGTCTAGGCTACAGCTCACATGTCCGTTTTCACCTGAATCAAGGTCTTTAACGTTGATGATACCGATGGTTGTACCGGGAGGAGAGTCTTCAGAAATCGGACTCGTGAATGACATGACGCTTATAACAGGCTCATTATCGTTTTGGTCAATGACCTCAACAATAACTTTACTCGAATCCGTTAAGCCTCCCTGGTCCTTTGCTTCTATTCTCAGTTCAAACTTTTTCTCTTTTTCGTAATCAATCAACCCTGAAACGGATATTGTGCCTGTGGTTTCATTGATAGTCAACACATCAGCAAGACCACCATTCATGTCTGAAATAGAGTATACAATAAAACTATTCGTCCCGCTGTCTGCATCACTGGCATTTACGGTGGTAATATATGTGGTTTTCGGTGCGTTTTCCATCACAGTAGCCATGTACACTGACTGGTTAAACACAGGTGCGTTGTCATTGGCATCGAGGACAGTGATCTCTATATTTACAGTACCAGATCTCTGCGGATTTCCACCGTCTACAGCGATTAACTTTAAAGACAGACGAGGATGCTTTTCTCTATCTAACGGTTGCTGGAGGACCATCTCTGCATATTTTCTTCCATCGGCATTTGGATGTTGTTTTAGAATGAAATGATCGTTTGAACTTAAAACATACTCCTGTAGGCCATTAGATCCTACATCAGAGTCCTCTGCACTGGCCAACGCAAAACGCGCATCAATGACAGCGGATTCACTGATTTCTAAATTGATGTTATTTTTCTTAAATATTGGAGAATTATCGTTAATGTCCAGGATTTCTATAGTAACGTGATGAAGCTCCATTGGATGTTCTAGAATAATTTCGAAGCTGAAGCTACACGGTGTGATATCACCACAAAGCTGTTCTCGGTCTATTCTCTCACTCACGACTAGAATCCCTTTGTCTGTCTGCAGCTCTGTGTACTGAATGCTTTCTCCCGTCACGATACGGGCCCGGCCCGCTCGAAGCCTTTTCAGATCTAAGCCCAGGTCTTGAGCTACGTTACCGATAAGAGAGCCTGTCTTCATCTCCTCGGGAATGGAATACCGGATTTGACCACTCACAATGTGACTGAAATACAGGAGGAAAATAAGTACTTGCCACCGCAGTCCACAGCACAAACGCCATTTTAAGTATTTAGGTTGAAGGAATCCTTCCAATGCCATAGCCAACAAATAATAGATCCAACAGAAATATTCCTTTTTTCCTCAACTATTAGAAGAGTGATATTTGACTTATTTAAATCCAGGCTATTTTCACCGTCTTCTTTCGATATCTGTACAGATCAGAGCGAGTGTCTCTCTGTCGCGCCCCACCTCATATGAAGCGCAGTCTCTCCCTCTCCTCTGATAGAGCGCAGTGATAGGGGACGGGACCCTACAGATTGATAACACTGTACATAAACGATTTCACTGATCAACAGCGGCTCTCAGAGTCCAAAAAATGAACACACATTATATTTGAATCGGTAAAAACGTAGAAAATATTCAACAATTTACAGCACAAATTTGTTCCCAAAATATTACAACTAGCTAGTTGAAAACCCCTGTGCTAGGTGAAATCTAAATAAATTAAACGTTAAATGACTATAATACTTGGACCAGTAAGGCAAATAGCAATAATTTGATACTAAATTATGCTACACTATCCTCTTAGCAATAGATTCGAACGTGCGTAAAAACATTTCCGTGGATCCACCATCCAAAGTATTATTGAACAACATATTCAGTACGAAAGTGGGTTGGTTATTGACAAGCAGTTAACACTGCTCAAGGGACTCCATAGTGACTCGTTGTCATAACACTGCCGTTGGAACAAAGGAGAGCAGTGTGAGCGAGCAGAGCAGACCTCCGCTGCGATCAAGAGAGAAGTGGCGCTGTCCACAGAGAGTGTTGCTGAAATGGCCACACAGCCCACATTGCTGCTATTGTGATGAAAACAAATCAGTGGGTATACCTTCAAAGCAAAAACTAACCAATAAACAAGTAATTGCTTCTATTGTAGCTATTAGTTTGCTAACGTCGAAACCACAGTCTAAAAACTCAAGTGGCAGTGAAATTCTATAAAAGCCAAAGCTAACCACAACTACTAACCACAACTAACAGCTGGTTTGAACAAATACTGTTAACCGCAGAAAAATGAAGTAGGCACAATAGGTCAAATGGTTACAAAGGACACTTTGAAAAAGTATTGAAAATCTATATTCCAACACAATGAGCAATACTGTTGAATCTCCAACACACTCACCTCTAGTGGGGATTCTGGTTCATCCAGGATGTTATTTTCGCTCTGCATCCGCTGCATCGTCCCTGTAGAACTGGGGTCCATTATCAGTACGTTCTGACTACAGGGTCTGACGAACTTACAGTCACTCTTTCTGGAGTCAGTCGTCCTGCACACCTCGTAATTGTACACGTGCTGTAGAGTTCCTGTCCCCAAAGTGTCTGCGTAACGCGGTGGATAATACGGAATAACCGGGAGATTGGAATGATAGAGGACGCGAGACTGTCTCCATCTGTATATTTTCACTGATATAATAACCACTAAACATGTGATGAACAGAAATGAGACTACAGCCAAAGCCAAGACTAAGTAAAAAGTCAGGTTGTCATTGTACTCCTTGTCGTGCGTAAAGTCAGTGAACTCCGAGAGCACTTCAGGGAAGCTGTCCGCCACCGCCACGTTAACATTGACTGTAGCTGAACGAGAGGGCTGCCCGTTGTCCCCCACTACAACAGTGAGCCTTTGTTTCACCGCATCTTTATCAGTTACTTGGCGTATAGTTCTTATTTCTCCATTCTGTGAGCCCACTTCAAACAGCGCCCTGTCTGTCGCTTTATGCAGTTTATACGAGAGCCAGGCATTCTGTCCAGAGTCCACATCAACAGCCACAACTTTAGTGACAAGATAGCCCACGTCTGCTGAACGAGGCACCATTTCAGCCACCAGAGAGCTGCTAGTCTGGACTGGGTACAGAACCTGAGGCGCGTTGTCGTTCTGATCTTGAACGAATATGTTGACACTCACATTGCTACTGAGTGGAGGAGATCCTCCGTCTTGCGCCTTAACCACGACTGTAAACTGTTTAATTTGTTCATAATCAAAGGAACGAACCGCATGTAAAACTCCAGTTTCAGAGTTAATAGATATATAAGTAGAGACTGGAGTTCCACTGACCTGCGTGTCCTCCAAGAGGTACGAGATTCTAGCGTTTTGATTCCAGTCCGAGTCCCGCGCGCTGACAGTAAATATGGACATTCCAGGAGAGTTATTCTCTGTGACGTAAGCAGAGTATACGCGCTGGTGAAACAATGGGGCGTTGTCATTTACGTCAGAGATTCTAAGGTGTAATGTCCTGGTGCTAGAGAGTGGAGGCGAACCAGAATCTGTCCCTGTTATGGTGATGTTATATTCCGGTATCGTTTCTCTGTCAAAACCTATATCAGAGATCACATTATAATAACTACTTAACGACGACTGAATTTTAAATGGAAGGTTAGTATTTATAGAGCATGTAATCTGTCCGTTTCTCTCTGAATCAGCATCTTTAACATTTATAATAGCAATAGTGGTGCCAGGAGGAGCATCTTCAGACACAGGGCTGGAGAAGGACATGACGTTTATAACTGGTGCGTTGTCATTCACGTCTAGAACCTCAATAACAACTTTACTGGAGTCTGTTAAACCACCCTGATCCTTTGCCTCTACTCTGATTTCATATTTATTATCTTTCTCATAATCTATCTGACCGGAAACAGAAATGGTCCCAGTCGCCATATCAATGTTAAATATGTCAACTGTATTGCCTTTCAATTTCGACAAATAGTAAGATATTTGTCCATTTGATCCACTGTCTGCATCGCTGGCATTTACGGTTGTGATATAAGTGCCTTTTGGAGCATCTTCCATCACAGTAGCCCTGTAAAGTGACTGGTTAAACACAGGCGCATTGTCATTGGCATCGAGGACAGTGATCTCTATATTTACTGTGCCAGATCTCTGCGGATTTCCACCGTCTACAGCGATTAGCTCTAGAGAGAGACGAGGATGCTCCTCTCTATCTAACGGTTTCTGGAGGACCATCTCTGCATATTTACTACCGTCCGGATTCGCATGTTGTTTCAGAATGAAATGATCATTTGGGGTTAAAATATAATTCTGAAGGGCGTTGAGGCCTACATCGGGATCCACTGCACTCTCTAGCAGAAATCGCGCACCAACATTAGCCGATTCACTGATTTCAAATGGTATATTTTGTATTGGAAAAGCAGGAGCATGGTCATTTACATCCAATACTTCTACAGTCACGCGATGAAGCTCCATTGGATTTTCTAGAATAATTTCGAAGCTGAAGCTACACGGTGTGACGTCGCCACAAAGCTCCTCTCGGTCTATTCTCTCACTCACGACTAGAATCCCTTTGTCTGTCTGCAGCTCTGTGTACTGAATGCTTTCTCCTGTCACGATACGGGCCCGGCCCGCTCGGAGCCTTTTCAGATCTAACCCCAGGTCTTGAGCTACGTTACCGATAAGAGAACCTTTCTTCATCTCCTCCGGAATGGAATACCGGATTTGGCCACTGACAACATGACTGATATACAGGAGGAAAATAAATACCTGCCACCGCAGTCCACCTAAACGCCATTTTACGCATATAGGTTGAAGGAACCGTTCAGAAGCCATATCCAAGAATACAACAAATCCAACAAAAGTATTCCTTATACCAGATCCTGAAACGGCGAGTTAAGGGGAGAGTAATAAACGAGATATTATCTTAATCCAGGCTATTTTAACCGTTCTATTGTATTTGTAATCTACATGTACCAGAGCAAGTGTGTCTCTTCCGCGCCCCACCTTATATGAAGCGCAGTCTCTCTCTCTCCTCTGATAAAGCGCAGTGATAGGGGAGGGGACGCCACTGACTGACAACACTGGACAGAAATTATTTCACTGATCAACAGCGGCCCTTAGAGTCCACGACATGAACATCAGATTAAATGTGAACATAAATCGCTTCAGAAAAAATGCAATACTTTACAGATATACTTTTTCAAATTTATATTAAATCAAGTGCAAAGTGATATCTAAATAATTGCACCGTTCAATTACTAGAATATTATGACCAGCAGGGAACATAGTAATCATAAGATACTAAAACATGCCCTATCCTCTCAGTCCTAGAATGGATCGTGCGTAAAAACATGGTCATGTGTCCGCTGTCCAAACCATGACTGAAAATACACTCAAATACCTTTCTAGAGAGTTATTTCGTTCCCATTGCGTGGGCTACACAAGGCTGAGACTCTATAGACACTTTTCATCAATACACAGCAGTTCAACAATGGATACTTTGTGTGAGAGAGCGGAGCATACCTCTGTTGCTGACTGACAGAAGTTGCGCTGTCCAAAAAGAGTGGTTCTGAAGTTCCATTTTAGCGCCGCAGCGTAACGATTGCAGCGCTTCGTCACATACATTCTAAATAACATTCTACAAACTCAGCAGGCATAGGCCTACTATGAATGTCACAGCTTTAATAAAAAGTAAAATATGACTTGGCCATATAAAGTTCACCGTAGATACAGAATAAAGTGCACATTTTAGAGATGTATTCCATCAAGATGTGGTATATTATTCAACATCAGCTAAACTCACCTCTAGTGGGGAGTCTGGTTCATCCAGGATGTTCTGTTCACTCTGCATCCGCTGCATCGTCCCAGTAGAACTGTGGTCCATTATCAGAACGTTCTGACTACAGGGTCTGACGAACTTACAGTCACTCTTTCGGGAGTCAGTCGTCCTGCACACCTCGTAATTGTACACGTGCTGTAGAGTTTCTGTCCCCAAAGTGTCAGCGTAGCGCGGTGGATAATACGGAATAACCGGGAGATTGGAATGATAGAGGACGCGAGACTGTCTCCATCTGTATATTTTCACTGATATAATAACCACTAAACATGTGATGAACAGAAATGAGACTACAGCCAAAGCCAAGACTAAGTAAAAAGTCAGGTTGTCATTGTACTCCTTGTCGTGCGTAAAGTCAGTGAACTCCGAGAGCACTTCAGGGAAGCTGTCCGCCACCGCCACGTTAACATTGACTGTAGCTGAACGAGAGGGCTGTCCGTTGTCCCCCACTACAACAGTGAGCCTTTGTTTCACCGCATCTTTATCAGTTACTTGGCGTATAGTTCTTATTTCTCCATTCTGTAAGCCCACTTCAAACAGCGCCCTGTCTGTCGCTTTATGCAGTTTATACGAGAGCCAGGCATTCTGTCCAGAGTCCACATCAACAGCCACAACTTTAGTGACAAGATAGCCCACGTCTGCTGAACGAGGCACCATTTCAGCCACCAGAGAGCTGCTAGTCTGGACTGGGTACAGAACCTGAGGCGCGTTGTCGTTCTGGTCCTGGATGAAGATGGTGACAGTCACATTGCTACTGAGTGGAGGAGATCCTCCGTCTTGCGCCTTAACCACGACTGTAAACTGTTTGATTTGTTCATAATCAAAGGAACGAACCGCATGTAAAACTCCAGTTTCAGAGTTAATAGATATATGAGTAGAAACTGGAGTTCCACTGACCTGCGTGTCCTCCAAGAGGTACGAGATTCTAGCGTTCTGATTCCAGTCAGAGTCCCGCGCGCTGACAGTAAATATGGACATTCCAGGAGAGTTATTCTCTGTGACGTAAGCAGAGTATACGCGCTGGTGAAACAATGGGGCGTTGTCATTTACGTCAGAGATTCTAAGGTGTAATGTCCTGGTGCTAGAGAGTGGAGGCGAACCAGAATCTGTCGCTGTTATGGTTATGTTGTATTCTGGTGTCGTTTCTCGATCAAAAGTTAAATCAGTGATCAAATTGTAATAATTTGTCATAGATAATTTGATCTTAAATGGGAGGTTCGTATCTATAGAGCATGTAACCTGACCATTCCTCTCAGAATCGACGTCTTTAACATTGATTATCGCAATAGTTGTTCCCAGAGGAGAATCTTCAGACACAGGGCTGGAGAAAGACATGACGTTTATAACAGGTGCGTTGTCATTTATGTCAACTATTTCTATGACAACTTTACCGAGGTCTGTTAACCCTCCTTGGTCTTTAGCCTCAACTCTAATTTCATATTTCTTGTCTTTTTCAAAATCTATTTGTCCAGCTACAGATATTTTGCCAGTTGTCCTGTCAATTTGAAATATATCTGCTAAGTTCCCCTTTAAATTAGAAAACGAATAAGTAACTAACCCATTCGAACCACTGTCTGCATCGCTGGCATTTAAGGTTGTGATATAGGTCCCTTTCTTTGCGTTTTCCATTACAGTAGCCCTGTACACTGACTGGTTAAACATAGGCGCATTGTCATTGACATCTAGGACAGTGATGTCTATATTTACTGTGCCAGATCTCTGCGGATTTCCACCGTCTACAGCGATTAGCTTTAAAGAGAGACGAGGATGCTCTTCTCTATCTAACGGTTTCTGTAAAATCATTTCGGCAAACCTTCTACCATCAGTATTCGCATGCTGTTTCAGAATAAAATTGTCATTCGGGGTTAAAACATAATTCTGTAGACCGTTAACACCTACATCATGATCCTCAGCACTCTCCAATACAAAACGAGATCCTAGAGTGGCGGATTCACTGATTTCAAATTTGATGTGATTATTCGGAAAAATAGGGGCATGATCATTTACATCCAAAATTTCCACAGTAACACGATGTAGCTCCATTGGCGTTTCCAGTATGATTTCGAAGCTGAAGCTACACGGTGTGATATCACCACAAATCTGTTCTCGGTCTATTCTCTGACTCACGACTAGAATCCCTTTGTCTGTCTGCAGCTCTGTGTACTGAATGCTTTCTCCTGTCACGATACGGGCTCGGCCCGCTCGGAGCCTTTTCAGATCTAACCCCAGGTCTTGAGCTACGTTACCGATAAGAGAACCTTTCTTCATCTCCTCCGGAATGGAATAGCGGATTTGGCCACTGACAACATGACTGATATACAGGAGGAAAATAAATACTTGCCACCGCAGTCCACAACACAAACGCCATCTTAGGCATTTAGGTTGAAGGAATCCTTCCAATACCATAGCCAACGGATAATACATTAGACACGAATATTCCTTATACCGCATCCACAGAAACGATGATCAAATAGAACAGAGATTGTTGACTTTTATTTTAATCCAGCCTATTTCAAAAGTCCCCTCCGTGTATCCATAGATCAGAGCAAATGTCTCTCTGTCGCGCCCCGCCTCGAATGAAGCGCAGTCTCCCCCTCTCCTCAAGTAAAGCGCAGTGATAGGGGAGGGGACTCTACTGACTGACAACACTGGACAGAAATTATTTCACTGATCAACAGCGGCCCTCAGAGTCCAAAACCCCAGATAACATGAACAATTTAGAACTGTGTAGAAATTATGAAATAATTTACAGCACAACTTGTTTTACAAATAGGTAGTTAAACATCGTGCTAGGTGCAACATATTTGAATACAACTTTCATGTAGTACAATACTTTGACCAGCGGGGAAAATAGTATGATTTGATACTGAAACATGTCACCCAAAAAAACATTCCGTGCATTAAAAACATTCCCATGGGTCCGCTCTTTAAGTCATTACTAAACAATACAGTGAGATAACCGAGTCATTTTCTTGCGATCAACACCGATCCAACTGATTCTACGGGCACACTACAGCAAAGTAAATGTTGATCAAGCAGGACAAGGGATAGCACACTGTGTGAGAGAGCGGAGCAACCCCCTCCTCACCACCACAGAAGTGGCGCTGTCCACCTCGAGTGATGCTGAAATGAACTTACCACATGCAGTCTTACTGAGTACAATGTCACCTTTTACAAACTCACATAGCGTGCATACTATAAAAGCCAAGACTAACCAAAAATGATTTAAGCTTATAATGTTGACTAAAGAGATATGGCATTACGTAACCTAAAGACAGGAGAGCACAATAGCTGATCGGGTTAAAAAGGAAACATTGGAGAGATGAATTACGACACAAGGTACTATATTATTTAAACTCACCCCTAGTGGAGAGTCTATTTCATCCAGGATGTTATTTTCGCTCTGCATCCGCTGCATCGTCCCTGTAGAACTGGGGTCCATTATCAGAACGTTCTGACTACAGGGTCTGACGAACTTACAGTCACTCTTTCTGGAGTCAGTCGTCCTGCACACCTCGTAATTGTACACGTGCTGTAGAGTTCCTGTCCCCAAAGTGTCTGCGTAACGCGGTGGATAATACGGAATAACCGGGAGATTGGAATGATAGAGGACGCGTGACTGTCTCCATCTGTATATTTTCACTGATATAATAACCACTAAACATGTGATGAACAGAAATGAAACTACAGCCAAAGCCAAGACTAAGTAAAAAGTGAGGTTGTCATTGTAGTCCTTGTCGTGCGTAAAGTCAGTGAACTCCGAGAGCACTTCAGGGAAGCTGTCCGCCACCGCCACGTTAACATTGACTGTAGCTGAACGAGAGGGCTGCCCGTTGTCCTCCACTACAACAGTGAGCCTTTGTTTCGCAGCATCTTTATCATTGACTTGACGTATAGTTCTTATTTCTCCATTCTGTAAGCCCACTTCAAACAGCGCTCTGTCTGTCGCTTTCTGCAGTTTATACGAGAGCCAGGCGTTCTGTCCAGAGTCCACATCAACAGCCACCACTTTAGTGACAAGATAGCCCACGTCTGCTGAACGAGGCACCATTTCAGCCACCAGAGAGCTGCTAGTCTGGACTGGGTACAGAACCTGAGGCGCGTTGTCATTCTGGTCCTGGATCATTATTTTCACAGTCACATTGCTACTGAGAGGAGGGGAGCCTCCATCCTGCGCTTTAACAACCACTGTAAGCTGCTTGATTTGTTCATAATCAAAGGAACGAACCGCATGTAAAACTCCAGTTTCAGAGTTAATAGATATATAAGTAGAGACTGGAGTTCCACTGACCTGCGTGTCCTCCAAGAGGTACGAGATTCTAGCGTTTTGATTCCAGTCAGAGTCCCGCGCGCTGACAGTAAATATGGACATTCCAGGAGAGTTATTCTCTGTGACGTAAGCAGAGTATATGTGCTGGTGAAACAATGGGGCGTTGTCATTTACGTCAGAGATTCTAAGGTGTAATGTCCTGGTGCTAGAGAGTGGAGGCGAACCGGAATCTGTCGCTGTTATGGTGATGTTGTATTCCGGTGTCGTTTCTCTGTCTAAAGCTACGTCTGAGATCAAATTATAATAACTACTTAACGACGACTGAATTTTAAATGGAAGGTTAGTATTTATAGAGCATGTAATCTGTCCGTTTCCCTCTGAATCAGCATCTTTAATATTTATAATAGCAATAGTGGTGCCAGGAGGAGCATCTTCAGACACAGGGCTGGAGAAGGACATGACGTTTATAACTGGTGCGTTGTCATTCACGTCTAGAACCTCAATAACAACTTTACTGGAGTCTGTTAAACCACCCTGATCCTTTGCCTCTACTCTGATTTCATATTTATTATCTTTCTCATAATCTATCTGACCGGAAACAGAAATGGTCCCAGTCGCCATATCAATGTTAAATATGTCAACTGTATTCCCTTTCAATTTCGACAAATAGTAAGATATATGTCCATTTGATCCACTGTCTGCATCGCTGGCATTTACGGTTGTGATATAAGTGCCTTTTGGAGCGTCTTCCATCACAGTAGCCCTGTAAAGTGACTGGTTAAACACAGGCGCATTGTCATTGACATCTAAGACAGTGATCTCTATATTTACTGTGCCAGATCTCTGCGGATTTCCACCGTCTACAGCGATTAGCTTTAAAGAGAGACGAGGATGCTCCTCTCTATCTAACGGTTTCTGGAGGACCATCTCTGCATATTTACTACCGTCCGGATTCGCATGTTGTTTCAGAATGAAATGATCATTTGGGGTTAAAATATAATTCTGAAGGGCGTTGAGGCCTACATCGGGATCCACTGCACTCTCTAGCAGAAATCGCGCACCAACATTAGCCGATTCACTGATTTCAAATGGTATATTTTGTATTGGAAAAGCAGGAGCATGGTCATTTACATCCAATACTTCTACAGTCACGCGATGAAGCTCCATTGGATTTTCTAGAATCATTTCGAAGCTGAAGCTACACGGTTTGACGTCGCCACAAAGCTCCTCTCGGTCTATTCTCTCACTCACGACTAGAATCCCTTTGTCTGTCTGCAGCTCTGTGTACTGAATGCTTTCTCCCGTCACGATACGGGCCCGGCCCGCTCGGAGCCTTTTCAGATCTAACCCCAGGTCTTGAGCTACGTTACCGATAAGAGAACCTTTCTTCATCTCATCCGGAATGGAATACCGGATTTGGCCACTGACAACATGACTGATATACAGGAGGAAAATAAGTACTTGCCAACGCAGTCCACAACACAAATGCCATTTTATGCATTTAGGCTGAAGGAATCCTTCCAATGCCATAGCCAACAATGAAGAAATCCAATACAAATATTCCGTATAATGGATCCTCAGATACCGCCAACAAACAGAAGAGTAATATTCAACGTAATTTTTCAATACAGCCTATTTTCGTGTCCCCTTTGTTTATCGGTAACATGTATGTATCAGAGCGATGGTGTCTCTGTCTCGCCCCGCCTCATATGAAGCGCAGTCTCCCCCTCGCCTCTGTTTGAGCGCAGTGATAGGGGAGGGGACTCTACTGACTGACAACACTGGACAGAAATTATTTCACTGATCAACAGCGGCCCTCAGAGTCCAACATATTTACATCAAAAACCTTTCGGAAATAATTTAACACAGTACAGGATTATTTCCTTTCTAAACTGATCCATATACAAACCACTAGCTAAACACTTCACTTTCTGCAATCTAAATAAATTAACGTTCATAACTACAATTATATGACAATTTTATAGCCTACTAAAGAATACCACTATCCCATCAAACTCAGATTGGATCGTGTATAACAATTACTCCATGGAATAGTCTTCCAACCCATGCCTCAACATTACAAACTATTACCTATGCATGTTGAAAGTAATATGCTTCGTAAAGGCTCAAATCTATAGCGACATTTGGTCAATAGACAGCGGTAAGAACCAGGGATAAAACACAGTGTGAGAGAGCGAAGCAGCCCTCTGCTCCTATAAAGACAGAAGTGTCGCTGTCCACACAGGTTGGTGCTGAAGCAACATTGCAGCACTACAGAGTTACAAATAAATCACAAGCACTAACGCTCAGTTCGAAATAGGCTACATTTCTAAAAACACAGCACACGTACAACACGAACCTAAAACATTTTATAGGTTACTAAAACAATACGTAATCCTTGATTTACTGCTATAAAATAGAGAAGAGAGAGAAACCCAACTTCTGAGATACCGATAAAAAAGAGCAAGGAACCAGGGTAAAACAGTTGAGAAAAAATTATACAAACAAACATATTGTAAATATGTACTCCAACAAAATGAGCTACGTTATTTAAACTCCAATAAACTCACCTCAAGTGGAGAGTCTGGTTCATGCAAGATGTTCTGTTCACTCTGCATCCGCTGCATCGTCCCTGTAGAACTGGGGTCCATTATCAGAACGTTCTGACTACAGGGTCTGACGAACTTACAGTCACTCTTTCTGGAGTCAGTCGTCCTGCACACCTCGTAATTGTACACGTGCTGTAGAGTTCCTGTCCCCAAAGTGTCTGCGTAACGCGGTGGATAATACGGAATAACCGGGAGATTGGAATGATAGAGGACGCGAGACTGTCTCCATCTGTATATTTTCACTGATATAATAGCCACTAAACATGTGATGAACAGAAATGAGACTACAGCCAAAGCCAAGACTAAGTAAAAAGTCAGGTTGTCATTGTACTCCTTGTCGTGCGTAAAGTCAGTGAACTCCGAGAGCACTTCAGGGAAGCTGTCCGCCACCGCCACGTTAACATTGACTGTAGCTGAACGAGAGGGCTGTCCGTTGTCCTCCACTACAACAGTGAGCCTTTGTTTCACAGCATCTTTATCATTGACTTGGCGTATAGTTCTTATTTCTCCATTCTGTAAACCCACTTCAAACAGCGCCCTGTCTGTCGCTTTCTGTAGTTTATACGAGAGCCAGGCATTCTGTCCCGAGTCCACATCAACAGCCACCACTTTAGTTACAAGATAGCCCACGTCTGCTGAACGAGGCACCATTTCATCCACCACAGAGTTAGTAGTCTGGACTGGGTACAGAACCTGAGGCGTGTTGTCGTTCTGGTCAAGGATGCTGATTTTGACTGTGGTATTGCTGCTGAGAGGCGGGGAGCCTCCATCTTGAGCTTTAATATAAATCTCAAGCGATTTAGTTTGCTCATAATCGAAGGAGCGCACCGCTTGGATGGCACCTGTCTCTGCATTAACAGAGATGTAGGACGATATCGGATTCCCATTAAATTGAGAATCTATGAGCACGTAGGACATGCGTGCGTTCTGACCCCAATCTGAGTCGTGAGCCTTCACAGAAAACACTGACACCGCCGGAACGTTGTTTTCCATCACAGTGGCAGAGTATAAGCTCTGCTCAAAAACGGGCACATTGTCATTAACGTCTGAGATTCTCAGTGTGATGGTTTTGCTGGCCGAGAGGGGCTGGGTACCCTCATCTACAGCGGTGAATGTAATGTTATATTCGGCATTACGCTCTCTGTCCAAAACACCATCTGTCACAAGGGTGTAATAGCTCTTCAGAGACGACTGGATGGCAAACGGGATCTTGGTATTTATCGAACATTCTACCTTACCGTTTTTACCAGAATCTATGTCTTTGACATTTATTATAGCCACGGTTGTGCCACTGATCGAATCTTCAGATATTGGACTCGAGAATGACGTTAGTGTAATCAAGGGGACATTGTCATTCACATCAATAACGTCAATAATTACTTTTGTGGAGTCCATTTGTCCTCCTTGGTCTTTAGCCTGTAAACCGAGTTCATATTGCTTATTCTTTTCATAATCAATTTGGCCAGTAACTGTTATTTTGCCTGTATTTTCATCTAAAGAAAATAATTCTGCGACGTCAGGAGGTACACGAGCGAAATGGTAAGTGACATGACCGTATGGACCCTCATCTGCGTCAGTGGCACTTACAGTAGTCACTACAGTGCCTGTGGCTGCATTTTCGGTTACCGACGCTTTAAAAATCGGATGCATAAAAATGGGGCCATTATCATTGGCATCAAGCACAGTTATGTGTATTTTAAGTGCTCCAGATCTCTGCGGGTCCCCACCGTCCACAGCAGTCAAGGTGAGAAGCAGGTTATCCCTTTTCTCTCGGTCTAAAGGCGCAAACAGATACATCTCCACATATTTGCTGCCATCGGGACCAGTCTGGATTTTAATGCTGAAATGATCGGTAGGGTGCAAGGTGTAGCCTTGCAGTGTATTGATACCGACATCTGGGTCTGTCGCACTCTCCTGTAATATCCTCGTACCCGGCAGAGTAGACTCTGAGATTTCTATTTTAATTTCTTTTTCAGTAAAGAAGGGCGCGTTGTCGTTAACATCTAGTATTTCCACCACAATGCTAAGCAGCTGCATAGGATTCATCATAATCATCTCGAAGCTCAAGCTGCAGGGCGATGTCTGCCCGCATAGCTGCTCCCTGTCTATCCTCTCTCCTACGACCAGGGTCCCTTTGTCTACATCCAACCTGATATACTCGCTGCCATCGCTGCCAACAATGCGAGCGCCACCCGATTTCATTCGTTTAGCGTTAATTCCTAAATCCTCCGCCACATTTCCAACAAACGAGTCCTTTCTCATCTCCTCAGGGATAGAATAACGAATCTGCCCGTGAATAATCTGGGCGAGGAAAACAAGAATAAAGGCCTGTACTTGCCGTTTAAGCGAGCCTCCATTTCTGGCAGAACCCGTGGCCTCAAACCAAATCATCGAATTCCACATGGTAAAATGTCAAATAATACCAGACAAGCTATATCCAAATTCGATTAAACACAACTGGTCACTGTTGAAACTCTAAGCTAGAATCAATCAATGTAAAAGCTCATGTCGACAAAAAAAGGATAGTGAAAAAAAGAGCGCATTCGTGCTGAGCCCTCACTCTCTGACATCCTGAGGGAATATGGGAGGTACTGAGGAGGGTACAGCAGTGTTCACATCGGTTCATATGATTTTAAGACCAACAGCGGCCCACAGAGTCCGACATGAAAATAATTGGTAGTCACTCAATATAAAGACGTGAGAAACGCATGTAATCATATTCTCTAAATTATCAACGACAAATTTTCTTCAAGTATTACAAACAACGAAACAGTTATTTGAAGGAGAAAGACCACAACGGGAAAGATGATGTAAACGGCACACATCACTTTACGATTTATCCTTCAAACAATGATTAATAACCTGGTTCAAAACACCAAGAGCACAATACCAGCATAACACCTTTCACCCATACCACAAGACGACGTTATGTGACATTTCAACATTCTCTGATGTTTTACTATCAGACTTTGGACATATTGATGAGATGTATTTCAATGCAATATGCTATAAGTTAAACTCATTAAACTCACCTCTAATGGAGAGTCTAGTTCATCCAGGATGTTCTGTTCACTCTGCATCCGCTGCATCGTCCCTGTAGAACTGGGGTCCATTATCAGTACGTTCTGACTACAGGGTCTGACGAACTTACAGTCACTCTTTCTGGAGTCAGTCGTCCTGCACACCTCGTAATTGTACACGTGCTGTAGAGTTCCTGTCCCCAAAGTGTCTGCGTAATGCGGTGGATAATACGGAATAACCGGGAGATTGGAATGATAGAGGACGCGAGACTGTCTCCATCTGTATATTTTCACTGATATAATAACCACTAAACATGTGATGAACAGAAATGAGACTACAGCCAAAGCCAAGACTAAGTAAAAAGTCAGGTTGTCATTGTACTCCTTGTCGTGCGTAAAGTCAGTGAACTCCGAGAGCACTTCAGGGAAGCTGTCCGCCACCGCCACGTTAACATTGACTGTAGCTGAACGAGAGGGCTGCCCGTTGTCCTCCACTACAACAGTGAGCCTTTGTTTCACAGCATCTTTATCAGTTACTTGGCGAATAGTTCTTATTTCTCCATTCTGTGAGCCCACTTCAAACAGCGCCCTGTCTGTCGCTTTCTGCAGTTTATACGAGAGCCAGGCATTCTGTCCAGAGTCCACGTCAACAGCCACCACTTTAGTGACAAGATAGCCCACGTCTGCTGAACGAGGCACCATTTCAGCCACCAGAGAGCTGCTAGTCTGGACTGGGTACAGAACCTGAGGCGCGTTGTCATTCTGGTCCTGGACTAATATTCTAACAGCGACCACTGAACTGAGAGGTGGAGACCCTCCATCACGGGCAGTGACGTTGATTTGAAACGACTTGATTTGTTCATAATCGAATGACCTAACAGCATGGATGGCGCCATTTTCTGAATTTACTGAGACGAAAGAGGAAGCAGTCACCCCGTTAACTTGTTTATCATCGAGAAAGTAGGAGACGCGGGCATTTTGACCCCAGTCAGCATCACTCGCTCTCACTGAGAATATAGAAAACCCTGGCGAGTTGTTTTCCTGAATAGACTTACTATATACATGTTGATCAAACTTGGGTGGGTTATCATTCACATCTGATACTTTAACAGTTATGTTCTTATTGCTGGAGAGAGGCGGAGTCCCTTCATCTGAAACTGTGATGGTGACGTTATACTCAGACACGGTTTCTCTATCCAATGTGCTTTCAGTGACTATTGTATAATAATCCGTTAACGATGACTCTATTTTGAACGGAATATCTGCGTTAATAGAGCAAAGAACGACACCGTTGCCGTCTGAGTCTGCGTCCTCTACATTAATAACAGCTACAGTGGTACCAGGGGGGGAGTCCTCGGGAATCGAATTAGAAAATGACATGAGTTGTATTGTGGGGACATTGTCGTTCTCATCAATAATTTGAATGACAACCTTGCACGTATCAGAGAGGCTACCACTATCTTTTGCCAAAACATTTAATTGATAATATTTTGTCTTTTCAAAATCCAGTTTTCCGACCACGTTAATCTCTCCAGTAGCCACATTAAGCTCAAACAGCTCCTTCGCCTCTTTAGCAACATGAGCGATGGAGAAAGTGACCTCTCCATTCACACCCTGGTCTGCATCATTTGCACTAACGGTGGTTACAAACGTACCAACATGGGAATTCTCATTCACATTAGCTTTGTAAACGGGCTGGCCACAAACTGGTGCGTTGTCATTCACATCCATGACAGTAATATCGATGCGGACAGTGCCAGATCTCGGAGGCTCCCCGCCATCAGTCGCAGTCAGCACCAGCGAAAGCGTCTCCTGTTTCTCCCTATCTAACGGGTTTTGCAGGATCATCTCGACGTATTTAACTCCATCTGGTTGGCTGTGCACCTCTAATTTAAAATGATCTGTCGGTTTTAGAGAATAATTCTGTATACCGTTAACACCAACGTCCGGGTCGACGGCGCTCTCCAGAGAAAAACGTGCCCCGGACACGGCAGATTCACTGATTTCCAAATTGATTTCATCCTTTGGAAAGGATGGTGTGTTATCGTTAATGTCACGAACCTCTACTGTAACTCGATATAACTGAATGGGGTTTTCTATGATAAGCTCAAAGCTGAAGCTACAAGGCGTAGTCTGTCCGCAGAGCTCCTCTCGGTCGATTCTCTCTTTAACAACGAGGAGTCCTTTGTCTCGGTTCAGATCTACATACTGTCGTGCTCCTTTTGTTATAATGCGAGCTTTACCTGACACTAGTCTCTTCACCTCCAAACCCAAATCTCTACCAATGTTTCCAACGATCGACCCCTCTGACTGCTCCTCGGGTATGGAATATCGTGCCTGCCCAGTTACAGAATCTAGGGCGCACAGACAAAGAATGAAAAACAGTACTTGCCACCCGCCTCTGCGCCCTGTCGACCTCCAGTTACCCATTCCAACGAATAAAATCAGATCACCCTTATATTTACTGTTTTTGGTTGTATAATATCGATCATCAGCACATCCAGAAATGATAAAAAAATCGACTGTATTTCCCAGAGAAACGAAATAAAATAATCCGTGAGGATGTTAATACCAAGAGCTCTCCGTCCGTTTGAGAAGGTCTCTGTGTGCGTCGATCAGTAACAGATAATATAGGATGGGCCACTGCGCCACCCAGAGAGATAAATAACGTGCAGAGACTATCATTGATCAACAGCGGCACTCAGAGTCCGAACACGGCAAACGCACTATAGAAACGATGCTACAGTATCCAAATGTGTTACACAAAACGTCAACCAATAATCAATGACGCACAACGCAAGCCAGGTAAGATGTTAATGCAAAACCGACTATTGACAACTACAGCATTTTCAATGTGCTTTAGGAAAAATAGAATTCACACATAGCTACAAAATAGGATACAAAATGTAATGTATAAACTAATCGAATATATTTTAGAATGTGTCAGGCTACTATAAACATAGCACAACCTAACAACAACGGTCTAAGGCTTCATCACCAGGGAAGTGGACAGCGACAGTGCGTATGTTGCACAGGTAATATTCCCAATTAATATGTGATCTTTCCTCTCACTAACTAATCATCAATGCAATAGTGTTTTACCGGCTACCTAAAAGTTTGAGAATTGTATACTGTTTAGCCTAGTTATTTTTACGCATGAAGTAGGCCTAAATCACATACAATTACACTCGTTCAAAAGACAACAGTTAAAAGGAGGCAATGCATACACCGTAGTGGGTGTAACAGTCCTATGCTCGCTATCAAGACAAAACAGACGCTGTCCTACATCGAGAACGTGCTGAAAAATCCGCACAACGCTACACCGTTCTATAACTTGGCTTTAATACTCTGTTTGAAATTATTTTCTGGAAATTCAGCAGACATACTACACAAATCAGAGCTGATCAAAAACCATGTTTGATTTCGTTACAATAAAATATATACATAACCTTTGATTTACCAAAAATAAGAGAGATGATGAGAAAAGGAGCCTCGAGTCTCCCGAACAAAATAGCTGAAACATAACGACTTAAAAAAAACTGCAAGACAATGGCTTTGCTACAACAAACTCACCTCTAGTGGAGAGTGTGGTTCATCCAGGATGTTCTTTTCGCTCTGCATCCGCTGCATCGTCCCTGTAGAACTGGGGTCCATTATCAGTACGTTCTGACTACAGGGTCTGACGAACTTACAGTCACTCTTTCTGGAGTCAGTCGTCCTGCACACCTCGTAATTGTACACGTGCTGTAGAGTTCCTGTCCCCAAAGTGTCTGCGTAACGCGGTGGATAATATGGAATAACCGGGAGATTGGAATGATAGAGGACGCGAGACTGTCTCCATCTGTATATTTTCACAGATATAATAACCACTAAACATGTGATGAACAGAAATGAGACTACAGCCAAAGCCAAGACTAAGTAAAAAGTCAGGTTGTCATTGTAGTCCTTGTCGTGCGTAAAGTCAGTGAACTCCGAGAGCACTTCAGGGAAGCTGTCCGCCACCGCCACGTTAACATTGACTGTAGCTGAACGAGAGGGCTGCCCGTTGTCCTCCACTACAACAGTGAGCCTTTGTTTCACAGCATCTTTATCAGTTACTTGACGTATAGTTCTTATTTCTCCATTCTGTAAGCCCACTTCAAACAGCGCCCTGTCTGTCGCTTTCTGCAGTTTATACGAGAGCCAGGCATTCTGTCCAGAGTCCACGTCAACAGCCACCACTTTAGTGACAAGATAGCCCACGTCTGCTGAACGAGGCACCATTTCAGCCACCAGAGAGCTGCTAGTCTGGACTGGGTACAGAACCTGAGGCGCGTTGTCGTTCTGGTCCTGGACTAATATTCTGACAGCGACCACTGAACTGAGAGGTGGAGACCCTCCATCACGGGCAGTGACGTTTAATTGAAACGACTTGATTTGTTCATAATCGAATGACCTAACAGCATGGATTGCGCCATTTTCTGAATTTACTGAGACGAAAGAGGAAGCAGTCACCCCGTTAACTTGTTTATCTTCGAGAAAGTAGGAGACGCGGGCATTTTGACCCCAGTCAGCATCACTCGCTCTCACTGAGAATATAGAAAACCCTGGCGAGTTGTTTTCCTGAATAGACTTACTATATACATGTTGATCAAACTTGGGTGGGTTATCATTCACATCTGATACTTTAACAGTTATGTTCTTATTGCTGGAGAGAGGCGGAGTCCCTTCATCTGAAACTGTAATGGTGACGTTATACTCAGACACGGTTTCTCTATCCAATGTGCTTTCAGTGACTATTGTATAATAATCCGTTAACGATGACTCTATTTTGAACGGAATATCTGCGTTAATAGAGCAAAGAACGACACCGTTGCCGTCTGAGTCTGCGTCCTCTACATTAATAACAGCTACAGTGGTACCAGGGGGGGAGTCCTCGGGAATCGAATTAGAAAATGACATGAGTTGTATTGTGGGGACATTGTCGTTCTCATCAATAATTTGAATGACAACCTTACAAGTATCCGTAAACCCTCCGTTGTCCCTCGCTTTCACGTTTAATTGATAGTTTTTTGTATTTTCAAAATCCAGGTTTCCTACCAATTTGATTTCCCCTGTATCCACGTTGAGCTCAAACAGCTCCTTCGCCTCTTTAGCAACATGAGCTATGGAGAAAGTGACCTCTCCATTCACCCCTTGGTCTGCATCATTTGCACTAACGGTGGTTATCAAAGTCCCTTTTGGGGAGCTCTCCTTAACGTCTGTTTTATAAACGGGTTGACCACATACTGGCGCATTATCATTGGCATCCAGCACGGTAATATGGATGCGGACAGTTCCAGTTCTCTGAGGCTCGCCTCCGTCAGTAGCAATAAGCATCAGAGACAGAGTCTCCTGTTTCTCTCTGTCTAGGGGGGTTTGCAGAATCATCTCAATGTATTTACCACCGTCGGATTGGCTGTGCACCTCTAATTTGAAATGATCTGTCGGTTTTAGTGAATAATTCTGTATACTGTTAACACCAACGTCCGGGTCGACGGCGCTCTCCAGAGAAAAACGTGCCCCGGACACGGCATATTCGCTGATTTCCAAATTGATTTCATCCTTTGGAAAGGATGGTGTGTTATCGTTAATGTCACGAACCTCTACTGTAACTCGATATAACTGAATGGGGTTTTCTATGATAAGCTCAAAGCTGAAGCTACAAGGCATAGTCTGTCCGCAGAGCTCCTCTCGGTCGATTCTCTCTTTAACAACGAGGAGTCCTTTGTCTCGGTTCAGATCTACATACTGTCGTGCTCCTTTTGTTATAATGCGAGCTTTACCGGACACTAGTCTCTTCACCTCCAAACCCAAATCTCTACCAATATTTCCAACGATCGACCCCTCTGACTGCTCCTCGGGTATGGAATATCGTGCCTGCCCAGTTACAGAATCTAGGGCGCATAGACAAAGAATGAAAAACAGTACTTGCCACCCGCCTCTGCGCCCTGTCGACCTCCAGTTACCCATTCCAACGAATAAAATCAGATCACCCTCATATTTACTGCTTTTGGTTGTATAATATCGATCATCAGCACATCCAGAAATGATTTTAAAAATCGACTGTATTTCCCAGAGAAACGAAATAAAATAATCCGTGAGGATGTTAATACCAAGAGCTCTCCGTGCGTTTGAGAAGGTCTTTGTGTGCGTCGATCAGTAACAGATAATATAGGATGGGCCACTGCGCCACCCAGAGAGATAAATAACGTGCAGAGACTATCATTGATCAACAGCGGCACTCAGAGTCCGAACACGGCAAACGCACTATAGAAACGATGCTACAGTATCCAAATGTGTTACACAAAACGTCAACCAATAATCAATGACGCACAACGCAAGCCAGGTAAGATGTTAATGCAAAACCGACTATTGACAACTACAGCATTTTCAATGTGCTTTAGGAAAAATAGAATTCACACATAGCTACAAAATAGGATACAAAATGTAATGTATAAACTAATCGAATATATTTTAGAATGTGTCAGGCTACTATAAACATAGCACAACCTAACAACAACGGTCTAAGGCTTCATCACCAGGGAAGTGGACAGCGACAGTGCGTATGTTGCACAGGTAATATTCCCAATTAATATGTGATCTTTCCTCTCACTAACTAATCATCAATGCAATAGTGTTTTACCGGCTACCTAAAAGTTTGAGAATTGTATACTGTTTAGCCTAGTTATTTTTACGCATGAAGTAGGCCTAAATCACATACAATTACACTCGTTCAAAAGACAACAGTTAAAAGGAAGCAATGCATACACCGTAGTGGGTGTAACAGTCCTATGCTCGCTATCAAGACAAAACAGACGCTGTCCTACATCGAGAACGTGCTGAAAAATCCGCACAACGCTACACCGTTCTATCACTTGGCTTTAATACTCTGTTTGAAATTATTTTCTGGAAATTCAGCAGACATACTACACAAATCAGAGCTGATCAAAAACCATGTTTGATTTCGTTACAATAAAATATATACATAACCTTTGATTTACCAAAAATAAGAGAGATGATGAGAAAAGGAGCCTCGAGTCTCCCGAACAAAATAGCTGAAACATAACGACTTAAAAAAAACTGCAAGACAATGGCTTTGCTACAACAAACTCACCTCTAGTGGAGAGTGTGGTTCATCCAGGATGTTATTTTCGCTCTGCATCCGCTGCATCGTCCCTGTAGAACTGGGGTCCATTATTAGTACGTTCTGACTACAGGGTCTGACGAACTTACAGTCACTCTTTCTGGAGTCAGTCGTCCTGCACACCTCGTAATTGTACACGTGCTGTAGAGTTCCTGTCCCCAAAGTGTCTGCGTAACGCGGTGGATAATACGGAATAACCGGGAGATTGGAATGATAGAGGACGCGAGACTGTCTCCATCTGTATATTTTCACAGATATAATAACCACTAAACATGTGATGAACAGAAATGAGACTACAGCCAAAGCCCAGACTAAGTAAAAAGTCAGGTTGTCATTGTAGTCCTTGTCGTGCGTAAAGTCAGTGAACTCCGAGAGCACTTCAGGGAAGCTGTCCGCCACCGCCACGTTAACATTGACTGTAGCTGAACGAGAGGGCTGCCCGTTGTCCTCCACTACAACAGTGAGCCTTTGTTTCACAGCATCTTTATCAGTTACTTGACGTATAGTTCTTATTTCTCCATTCTGTAAGCCCACTTCAAACAGCGCCCTGTCTGTCGCTTTCTGCAGTTTATACGAGAGCCAGGCATTCTGTCCAGAGTCCACGTCAACAGCCACCACTTTAGTGACAAGATAGCCCACGTCTGCTGAACGAGGCACCATTTCACCCACCAGAGAGCTGCTAGTCTGGACTGGGTACAGAACCTGAGGCGCGTTGTCGTTCTGGTCCTGGACTAATATTCTAACAGCGACCACTGAACTGAGAGGTGGAGACCCTCCATCACGGGCAGTGACGTTTAATTGAAACGACTTGATTTGTTCATAATCGAATGACCTAACAGCATGGATGGCGCCATTTTCTGAATTTACTGAGACGAAAGAGGAAGCAGTCACCCCGTTAACTTGTTTATCATCGAGAAAGTAGGAGACGCGGGCATTTTGACCCCAGTCAGCATCACTCGCTCTCACTGAGAATATAGAAAACCCTGGCGAGTTGTTTTCCTGAATAGACTTACTATATACAGATTGATCAAACTTGGGTGGGTTATCATTCACATCTGATACTTTAACAGTTATGTTCTTATTGCTGGAGAGAGGCGGAGTCCCTTCATCTGAAACTGTAATGGTGACGTTATACTCAGACACGGTTTCTCTATCCAATGTGCTTTCAGTGACTATTGTATAATAATCCGTTAACGATGACTCTATTTTGAACGGAATATCTGCGTTAATAGAGCAAAGAACGACACCGTTGCCGTCTGAGTCTGCGTCCTCTACATTAATAACAGCTACAGTGGTACCAGGGGGAGAGTCCTCGGGAATCGAATTAGAAAATGACATGAGTTGTATTGTGGGGACATTGTCGTTCTCATCAATAATTTGAATGACAACTTTACAGGTATCAGTAAACCCTCCGTGGTCGCTCGCCTGAACATTTAACTGATAATTTCTAGATTTTTCAAAATCCAGTCTTCCTACCACCTTAATCTCCCCTGTATCCACGTTGAGCTCAAACAGCTCCTTCGCCTCTTTAGCAACATGAGCTATGGAGAAAGTGACCTCTCCATTCACCCCTTGGTCTGCATCATTTGCGCTAACGGTGGTGATCAAAGTCCCTTTTGGGGAGCTCTCCTTAACGTCTGTTTTATAAACGGGTTGACCACATACTGGCGCATTATCATTGGCATCCAGCACGGTAATATGGATGCGGACAGTTCCAATTCTCTGAGGCTCGCCTCCGTCAGTAGCAATAAGCATCAGAGACAGAGTCTCCTGTTTCTCTCTGTCTAGGGGGGTTTGCAGAATCATCTCAATGTATTTACCACCGTCGGATTGGCTGTGCACCTCTAATTTGAAATGATCTGTCGGTTTTAGTGAATAATTCTGTATACCGTTAACACCAACGTCCGGGTCGACGGCGCTCTCCAGAGAAAAACGTGCCCCGGACACGGCAGATTCACTGATTTTGAAAATGATTTCATCCTTTGGAAAGGATGGTGTGTTATCGTTAATGTCACGAACCTCTACTGTAACTCGATATAACTGAATGGGGTTTTCTATGATAAGCTCAAAGCTGAAGCTACAAGGCGTAGTCTGTCCGCAGAGCTCCTCTCGGTCGATTCTCTCTTTAACAACGAGGAGCCCTTTGTCTCGGTTCAGATCTACATACTGTCGTGCTCCTTTTGTTATAATGCGAGCTTTACCGGACACTAGTCTCTTCACCTCCAAACCCAAATCTCTACCAATGTTTCCAACGATCGACCCCTCTGACTGCTCCTCGGGTATGGAATATCGTGCCTGCCCAGTCACAGAATCTAGGGCGCACAGACAAAGAATGAAAAACAGTACTTGCCACCCGCTTCTGCGGCCTGTCGACCTCCAGTTACCCATTCCAACGAATAAAATCAGATCCCCCTTATATTTCCTTCTTTGATTATATAATATCGATCATCACTAAATCCACGCAAAAATAGAAAAAAGCAACTGTATTTCCCAGAGAAACGAAATAAAATAATCCGTGAGGAAGTTAATACCAAGAGCTCTCCGTCCGTTTGAGAAGGTCTCTGTGTGCGTCGATCAGTAACAGATAATATAGGATGGGCCACTGCGCCACCCAGAGAGATAAATAACGTGTAGAGACTATCATTGATCAACAGCGGCACTCAGAGTCCAAACACCGCAAACGCTCTGCAGAAACTACACTATCCACATGTTTCACATGCACCAAAATGTGAATCTGCATTCAATAACGCACAGCCCATGCAAGGTACGATGTCATAGAAAAAAACAAGAATTGAAAACAAAAGTATTTCTTGTGCTTCAGGAAGAAAAAACATGTATATAGATAGCTACACAGGAAGACCGAAATAAGGAAATGTATAACTATTCGAATCAATCTCTGAATGTGTCACGCTACTGTAAATGCACTATAAGCAACACCGAAGAGCAACGTCTGAGGGTTCAGCACCAGGACCGTGGACAGAGACAGATCGCTTGAGTGTTGTGGAAAATACAATGCGTATATTACCACATACATTTGTGCTCTTTCCATTCACTATCTAGTCATTAATGCAACAGTGTTTTACGAACTACATAAAAGCTTGAAAAAGCTGTATGCTGTTTAGCTTAAACATTTTTACAATTCACAGAAAAAGAACACTTGTTCAGCAGCCAGGGATTGAAAATAGGAAATGCATACAAAGTGTGAGTGAGCGGAGCTCCTATGCTCGCTATAAAGACAACATTTGTGCTGTCCACACCGTGTATTTCTGAAACAGCCTGGCAACGTCACGTTGTATCAATTAGCTGACCTACAACTATTGTTTTTGTTGCAAAAAAAATGTACAATATTTCATAGACCAAAAATTTAAAAAGAGAGATGCTGAGAAAAACGAGCACCGAAGCTCCAGAAAAAAATGTTTGTCAATTAGTAAAAAAAAATAAAAAAATTGCAACAATTAATTTGCTTCAATAAACTCACCTCTAGTGGGGAGTCTGGTTCATCCAGGATGTTCTGTTCACTCTGCATCCGCTGTATCGTCCCTGTAGAACTGGGGTCCATTATCAGTACGTTCTGACTACAGGGTCTGACGAACTTACAGTCACTCTTTCTGGAGTCAGTCGTCCTGCACACCTCGTAATTGTACACGTGCTGTAGAGTTCCTGTCCCCAAAGTGTCTGCGTAACGCGGTGGATAATACGGAATAACCGGGAGATTGGAATGATAGAGGACGCGTGACTGTCTCCATCTGTATATTTTCACTGATATAATAACCACTAAACATGTGATGAACAGAAATGAGACTACAGCCAAAGCCAAGACTAAGTAAAAAGTCAGGTTGTCATTGTAGTCCTTGTCGTGCGTAAAGTCAGTGAACTCCGAGAGCACTTCAGGGAAGCTGTCCGCCACCGCCACGTTAACAGTGACTGTAGCTGAACGAGAGGGCTGCCCGTTGTCCTCCACTACAACAGTGAGCCTTTGTTTCACAGCATCTTTATCATTGACTTGACGTATAGTTCTTATTTCTCCATTCTGTAAGCCCACTTCAAACAGCGCTCTGTCTGTTGCTTTCTGCAGTTTATACGAGAGCCAGGCATTCTGTCCAGAGTCCACATCAACAGCCACCACTTTAGTGACAAGATAGCCCACATCTGCTGAACGAGGCACCATTTCAGCCACCAGAGAGCTGCTAGTCTGGACTGGGTACAGAACCTGAGGCGCGTTGTCGTTCTGGTCTTTAACATAAATCAGAACAGTGGTATTACTGCTAAGAGGTGGCGAGCCTCCGTCTTGAGCTTTGACGTGTATTTTGAACTCCTTAACTTGTTCATAATCCAGTGAGCGCACTGAGTGAATCACACCGTTCTCAGAGTTAATTGAGAAATAGGTGGAGACTGGGTTTCCGTTTAGCTCACTGTCAATTAGATAGTAAGAGATACGTGAGTTTTGACCCCTATCTGGATCCGTCGCTTGAATAGCAACCACTGAAACGCCGGGAGAATTGTTTTCCATGACGTGCGTGCTATACACATTTTTACTAAAAGCTGGTGCGTTGTCATTAACATCAGTGATGTCTAAAACGACAGTGTTCATGCTTGATAACGGAGGTAAACCTTCATCGGTGGCAATGAGGGTAATGTTGTAGCTAGAAACTTTCTCCCGGTCTAAGCCCTTCTCAGTTACCAATGTGTAGTAGTTTCTAAGAGACGTCTTTATCTTAAAAGGGAGATTTTCGTTGATGTTTAAACGCACCTGTCCGTTTTTACCAGAGTCTACATCCTGGACACTTATCAATGCCACAACTGTACCAGGGATAGCATCCTCTGCGATTTTACCCGAAAACGATGTCATGGTTATGATCGGAGTGTTATCATTCACGTCCAGGATATCAATAATTAATTTACTCGCACTTGTCAGACCCCATGGGTCTTTAGCTTGAATGTGTATCTCGTAATTCTGAACAGTTTCGTAATCTATGGCACCAGTTACTTTAATCTCCCCGGTATAGGTGTCTATATTGAACAAGGGCGGGGTACCCTCATCCATATGTGTGAAGGAATACGTCACATTTCCGTTATACCCTTGATCTGCATCGATGGCACTTACTTTTGCTACAGATGTGCCTCCCAGCGCGTGTTCAATAACAGTCGCTTTGTACAAAGACTCAGTAAATACAGGTGCATTGTCGTTTGCGTCTAGAACAGTAATATGTATCTTAACGGTTCCAGTTCTCTGTGGGTCCCCACCATCGACTGCAGTTAGTATCAGGGAGTGTTCGCTCTGTTTTTCACGGTCAAGTCCAGACTGCAACACCATCTCTGCGTATTTACTGCCGTCGGCTCGACTATGCTGTTTGATAACAAAATGATCAGTTGGTTGTAGAGAATAGCTGTGAAGGGAGTTGATCCCTACGTCAGGGTCCGCGGCACTGTCTAGCAAGAACACGGTCCCTATAGGTGCAGATTCACTGATTTCTAAATTAAGTTCCTTCTTAGAAAACGCTGGGGCATGGTCGTTTATGTCTTGAATTTCGATAGTAATCGAAAATAATTCAAGCGGATTTTCTAAGACAATCTCTAGACTGAAACTACACGGAGATTTCTGACCGCACAGTTTCTCCCTGTCAATCCTTTCTTTCACAACCAGATGTCCTTTGTTCGGATTCAGCTCTACATATTGGTTATTACCGTCTATAACTAACTGCGCCCGACCTGAAACCAGCCTCTTTATGTCCAAACCAAGGTCTTTCGCCACATCTCCGACAAACAAGCCCTTTCTCATCTCTTCTGGTACAGAATATCGAACCTGTCCATTCACCGCACTCAGTACGCAGACAAGCAAAATGGAGACTCGCACTTGCCATCTCAAACCCCAGCCTGCGCTCTTCAAAGCCTCTCCTGCGGCCATCCTCCCCAAAATATCCATAACCTTATCCAAAACGGGCAAATATGTTGCAATCCAAAAGAACTATACAACAAAAAAGCCAACGTTTGAGATATATTTGTCTCAATAAGATATTGTTGCTTTTACTCCGTTAAAATGGCTTCGATGGCTTTGTGCGCAATGATCCTTGCTTGGTCTTGTCACTGACATATGTTACTTTGTAACAGCAGTTATATGCGCTTGAGCTGAGATAGGTCTCTTGGACAACAGCACCACTCAGAGTGAGTGTACAAAACGACATACGAGACGTACGAGATACCAGACTCGGTCTCAGGGATGGCTAACTCCGGAGATTCAGTGAGGGATTGTTTTGGCCACCCGAAGTTTTTTGTAATGTTAAAGTAGTTAAATGATTTTATTTTTGGGTCAAAGAAGACTGTAAAAATACGGAAAAAAAGGTTTAACTTAGGAAATCTGTTCCCAAGTAAACCCACGAATAAACAAATAGACACAAGCTATGTGATCGTGTCTCAATGTAATCAAGGTATGAAATTATTGTTATTTTCAAATACAATCTCTTTTTGGGCTTAGTTGTAGTCAATTTGCAGTGTACAAATGATTATATTCTGGCCTCCGACTATTAACTCTGACAAAAATGGAAGTGTATTGATGTCTATTCAGGGCTCATCTGTGAAAGAGACCATGGTCTCAGTTTGACTCCCTGTTAAATTAAAGGCTAAATTATTCTTATTTTTTCAACGTCACAGGCCTATGAACCCTCTATTTAAATCCTTGGCCAATGAATGATTGCCCAAACAAATGTTGTTTCATACACCATGAAACAGAAGTGTCTGATGTAGGGAGCCACATCTTAGGGTTTTAAACATCAGACTTGTCTAACAAGTTAGAAAGGTGCACACAGCACTGTCTAATGGGACTCTAATGGGAGCTGTCAGATCATTTTCTCTGTCCTGTTTTTTTTATAACATGGACTTGTTCGTAAAACAGCATGCTTATGAATTGTGTTGTCAAATGGGTCAGAGATTCCATGTGAGTGTGCCCATGACATGGCAAATGCTGGTTTGATACTAAACAACCACCACTGGAGGGCAATAAGCAACCATAGTATAGACTACTGATGTCTATTACACTCACAGTGTGTGTATGAACTGAGAGAAAACCCAGCAAAACACAGGTTCCCTTCTAACATAGCAAAGTCATTGTGCAGACAGTTTCTGAACACTGCATTACAAAATTACAGTGAGCACACACAACCCACTCTATCCATCTCCCTCCCTCCCTCCTTTCTTACTGGGACATGATGGTCCATTACCTCAGTGAGCAAATAAATAAAACATTCTGTAGCATGATTTAAATCATCCTCTAGGTAAATCAGCTCCCAGGGTACAGCTGCCAAATCATTTTGAAATAGCTTATGATTAAATGTTAAAAAATTTCTCTTGACCACAATCCTTGGGGGTTTCTTTGGAACCTTGGTGTTCATGGTTATGGTCACAATATTATGGTCTGTCCAGCCCACTGGCATTGATCTGGCTTTTAACCATTGCAATGGTATATTACAGAAGATCAGATCAATGCATGTGTCTGAACGATGACCCAACTTAATTGATGATCTAGTAGTATCATTAACCATTTGTTTCAAACCACAGTTCTTGGCATATCTCATCAATTTAGTTCTATTTGAATTATTATGATCCTTCCAAGTTATATTCAAATCACCCAAGATAAATACATCTCTGTTACTATCTGTGGCCTGGTCAAACCCAGTACATAAGTTATCCAGATAGGACACCTTAGAGCTAGGAGGTCTATACACACATCCTACCAATATGGGTGCCTGGTGAGGCAGATGTACCTGAGCCCATAGTGCCTCTAATTGACATACATTAAGGTCATCCCTCCTCTTAAAAGGTATATGATTCTGAATGTGCAGTGCTACACCCCCACCAGTCCTATTCCTATCTCTTCTCAGTAGACTATATCCATGAATGTTAATTTGCCCATCATTTACAGATGCATCTTAATGCGTTTCGGTCAAAGCCAAAATATGAATATTATTTATGTTGACCAAGTAAAAAAACTAATTTATTTTGTTAGGAAGGCTACATACATTAACCTGAGCTATATGCAACCCTTTCCTTATCAAGTGGAGATCAATAGAGCATGTATTCATTATAGTTGAAGTTGTCATGATACACTACAACACACAAACTCAAATTTGAACGTTAAATTAAAATAGCCAGGGAGTTACTCCAGAGTCCTGATACAATTGCCCGTTGATATATAGTTTATCCATCACCATAAAGACTCGTTTATTCAGGCAACGCTTTTCCTTCATGATGGGATATCGTTTTTTTCTCCTTTCATTGATCTCTGTGGGGAAGTGATCATTCATTCCAAAATCAGTGTTTTGGAGTTCTCTGCCTCTGCTCTTCGCCATTTCCTTTTGCTTAAAATGGTCAAAACATGCAATAATAGCCCGTGTCCTATGCCCAGAGGCCTTATCCATTCTATGGGCTCTGGAGAAAGTAACATTATGCACAACATCAGTGGGCAGTTTCATTTGACATAAAGTTGACATAAAGGCTCAAACATTGTCCTCACAGCTTCTGCTGTTGTCATTCTCCGGTATCCCTGAAAAGATTGTCGCGCATTGATTGACACTGTACATCAAGCAAGGTTTCTTTAAGTAGTTTGTTCTCACTTTGCACCACCTCCACCTTGCCAGGAATAGAGTCTACAGTACCTTTCAGCTCCGTGTTCTCTTTCCTTAGATAATCATAATGACATTGGCTGAATTCTAGACTGGCACATAATGCATTGATGTCCTCTCGTAACATATCCAATATATCAAGTTTGGCAAGCCTTTCATTGATGGATTTTAACAAGTCAACATCCATATCAGTTAACCTCTCCCCACGCGGGCCCTCTTGCTTGGAGATGGTTTGGTGCCATCGTTGATACCGCTTGGCCAGCGTGGCTTTGGTTTGTTTTGTTGATTGGGTTTGTTGTCCTTAACAGTGCTCGAATCCTCCGAAACCAGCGACATGATTCCTTGAGCTCGTAAGTATCTCTCGCCAATGAATCGTTCTCATAATAACAAAAACAACAATAACAAAAGAAATAACAAAACAACAGATGTATCTTTCCGGACCTGTACAGGCCGTCGGTAGAGACACGCAATAAAAAAACGATGATGTACTCACTCGTGGTTGGAGGAAATGCTAGAGTTATAGAGAATAAGAGGAACACTGTTGTTTGGTTGAGTTGTAAGCAGGAGTTGTTTGTGCTGCTCACATGCCAGATGACTGCAGACAGACAGGAGAGCTTGGTTTGGGTGTACTCAGGAGTAGGGTTGATTTGAGCGTTCTGACCTTACAACTGCAGTCAAGCACATGTACAACTATAACAAAAATATTGCCATGTTTGAAATCCATAACACAAAAATGTGCCAATGTAGTGTACACACCACACACCCACACACAGACACACACACAGACACACACACAGACACACACACACACACACACACACACACACACACACACACACACACACACACACACACACACACACACACACACACACACACACACACACACACACACACACACACACACACACACACACACACACACAGTCACAGAGACTGACATGTGTGATCCAGTAACCATTCCTGTATGAATCTGAAATACGATTAATGACCCAAGTCCAGTGACCTACACCTGAGATACTAGAGAAACCCATTCAGCAGAGAGAGAGTCCAGTCTCAAAACTTCACTAAGGACAGAAGTAATACTAATACCGCCCTCTAATCTCTCTACCTTGGTGATTTGTGTATGTACGGTTGATCAGCACAGAAGATTAGTGTGTGTTTTTAGTAGGTCACATAGGTGGGCCATCTGGCTGTCAGCATATTAAACAGCTGACTGCATCAGTCCTGCTGTGGCACAGAGCAATGCATTTGCATGTTATGTAGCCGCAAACCACATTATTCAGTTGGTGGCCCCACATCAGGAGGCAGTGGTATAAATATTAATGCTAGATGAAAGTCGGTCTGGAAGTGCATTGCACACACTGAAATGAAAACACAGTTTTAAGACCACCACAGAGGCTGTTCATTGGAACTTTACTTGCTTTGTTTTTTAATACAAAGCTACTTTCAAATGATAGAGTTTGCATTGATGCATACTTTCTTTGGAGATTTACAAAGATACAAGATACAAAATAGTTGCTGTTTGGAAGGGGGAACAATGGAGAGAGAAAATACATTGGGAAAGAGAGAAAGAGAGAGAAAGAGAGAGAGAGAGAGAGAGAGAGAGAGAGAGAGAGAGAGAGAGAGAGAGAGAGAGAGAGAGAGAGAGAGAGAGAGAGAGAGAAGGAAAGAGGGAGTGGGTAAGAACCTGTTGTTGTCTTACCCGTTGTTGTCTTAGCTAGTTCTCCCAATCAACACCTGTGATTGCTTTATGCCTCGCTTTATGTCTCTCTCAAATGTCAATATGCATTGTATACTGTTGTTTAGGATAGTTATCATTGTTCTAGTTTACTGTGGATTCCCTAGTCCCACTCTACATGCCTCAGATTCCTCCTTTGTCCCACCTCCCACACATGCGGTGACCTCACCCAGTATAACCAGTTCGTCCAGAGATGCAAACTCTCTTATCATCACTCAGTGCCTGGTCTTACCTCCACTGTACCCGCACCCCACCCTACCCCCGTCTGCACATTATGCCCTGAATCTATTCTACCACGCCCAGAAATCTGCTCTTTTTATTCTCTGTCCCCAACGCACTAGACAACCAGTTTTGATAGCCTTTAGCCGTACCCTCATCCTACTCCTCCTCTGTTCCACGGATGATGTGGAGGTTAACCCAGGCCCTGCGTATCCCCAGGCACTCTCATTTGTTGACTTCTGTAATCGAAAAAGCCTTGGTTTCATGCATGTTAACATCAGAAGCCTCCTCTCTAAGTTTGTTTTACTCACTGCTTTAGCACACTCCGCCAACCCTGATGTCCTTGCTGTGTCTGAATCCTGGCTTAGGAAGGCCACCAAAAATTCTGAGATTTCCATACCCAACTACAACATTTTCCGTCAAGATAGAACTGTCAAAGGGGGAGGAGTTGCAATCTACTGCAATGATAGCTTGCAAAGTTCTGTCATACTTTCCAGGTCTATGCCCAAACAGTTCGAGCTCCTAATTTTAAAAATGAATCTCTCCAGAAATAAGTCTCTCACTGTTGCCGCCTGTTATAGACCCCCCTCAGCTCCCCACTGTGCCCTGGACACCATATGTGAATTGATTGCCCACCATTCATCTTCAGAGTTCGTTCTGTTAGGTGACCTAAACTGTGATATGCTTAACACCCTGGCAGTCCTACAATCTAAGCTAGATGCCCTCAATCTTACACAAATTATCAAGGAACCCACCAGGTACAACCCTAAATCTGTAAACATGGGCACCCTCATAGATATTATCCTGACCTACTTGCCCTCCAAATACACCTCAGCTGTTTTCAATTAGGATCTCAGCGATCACTGCCTCATTGCCTGCATCCGCTATGGATCCGCGGCAAATGACCACCCCTCATCACTGTCAAACGCTCCTTAAAACACTTCTGTGAGCAGGCCTTTCTAATCGACCTGGCCCGGGTATCCTGGAAGGATGTTGACCTCATCCCGTCAGTCGAGGATGACTGTTCGTTCTTTAAAAGTAATTTCCTCACCATCTTAAATAAGCATGCCCCTTTCAAAAAATGCAGAACTAAGAACAGATGTAGCCCTTGGTTCACTCCAGACCTGACTGCCCTCGACCAGTACAAAAACATCCTGTGGCGGACTGCAATAGCATCGAATAGTCCCCGCGATATGCAACTGTTCAGGGAAGTCAGGAACCAATACACTCAGTCAGTCAGGAAAGCAAAGGCTAGCTTTTTCAAACAGAAATTTGCATCCTGTAGCTCTAACTCCAAAAAGTTTTGGGACACTGTAAAGTCCATGGTGAACAAGAGCACCTCCTCCCAGCTGCCCACTGCACTGAGGCTAGGTAACACGGTCACAACCGATAAATCCATGATAATCGAAAATTTCAAAAAGCATTTCTCCACAGCTGGCCATGCTTTCCTCCTAACTCCTAGCTCCGCACCCCCTGCAGCAACTTGCCTGAGCCTCCCCAGCTTCTCCTTCACCCAAATCCAGACAGCAGATGTTCTGAAAGAGCTGCAAAATCTGGACCCATACAAATCAGCTGGGCTAGACAATCTGGACCCTTTCTTTCTAAAATTATCCACCGCCATTGTTGCAACCCCTATTACCAGTCTGTTCAACCTCTCTTTTGTATCATCCGAGATCCCTAAAGATTGAAAAGCTGCCGTGGTCATCCCCCTCTTCAAAGGGGGTGACACTCTAGACCCAAACTGTTATAGACCTATATCCATCCTGCCCTGCCTTTCTAAAGTCTTCGAAAGCCAAGTTAATAAACAGATCACTGAACATTTCGAATCCCACTGTACCTTCTCCGCTGTGCAATCCGGTTTCCGAGCTGGTCACGGGTGCACCTCAGCCACGCTCAAGGTACTAAACGATATCATAACCGGCATCGATAAAAGACAGTACTGTGCAGCCGTCTTCATCGACCTGGCCAAGGCTTTCGACTCTGTCAATCACCGCATTCTTATCGGCAGACTCAATAGCCTTGGTTTCTCAAATGACTGCCTCGTCTGGATCACCAACTACTTCGCAGACAGAGTTCAGTGTGTCAAATTGGAGGGCCTGTTATCCAGACCTCTGGCAGTCTCTATGGGGGTACCACAGGGTTCAATTCTCAGGCAAACTTTTTCCTCTGTATATATCAACGATGTCGCTCTTGCTGCGGGCGATTCCCTGATCCACCTCTACGCAGACGACACCATTCTGTATACATCTGGCCCTTCTTTGGACACTGTATTAACTAACCTCCAAATGAGCTTCAATGCCAACGAGCTTCCTCCCGTGGCCTTCAACTGCTCTTAAACGCTAGTAAAACCAAATGCATGCTTTTCAACCATTCATTGCCCGCACCCGCACGCCCGACTAGCATCACTACTCTGGACGGTTCTGACCTAGAATATATGGACAACTACAAATAACTAGGTGTCTGGCTAGACTGTAAACTTCCCTTCCAGACTCATATTTAACATCTCCAATCCAAAATCAAATCTAGAATCGTCTTTCTATTTCGCAACAAAGCCTCCTTCACTCACGCCGCCAAACTTACCCTAGTAAAACTGACCATCCTACCGATTCTCGACTTCGGCAATGTCATCTACAAAATAGCTTCCAGTACTCTACTCAGCAAACTGGATGCAGTCTATCACAGTGCCATCCGTTTTGTTACCAAAGCCCCTTCTACCACCCACCACTGCGACCTGTATGCTCTAGTCGGCTGGTCCTCGCTACGTATTTGTCGCCAGACTCACTGGCTCCAGGTCATCCAGGTAAAGCTCCAGGTAAAGCTCCGCCTTATCTCAGCTCACTGGTCACGATAACAACACCCAACCGTAGCACGCGCTCCAGCAGGTATATCTCACTGGTTATCCCCGAAGCCAACACCTGCTTTGGCCGCCTCTCCTTCCAGTTATCTGCTGCCAGTGACTGGAACGAATTGCAAAAATTGCTGAACCTGGAGACTTATATTTCCATCACTAAATTTAAACATCAGCTATCTGAGCAGCTAACCGATCGCTGCAGCTGTACATAGTCCATCTGTAAATAGCCCACACAATCTACCTACCTCATCCCCATATTGTTTTTATTTACTTTTCTGCTCTTTTGCACACCAGTATCTCTACTTGCACATCATCATCTGCTCATCTATCACTCCAGTGTTAATCTGCAAAATTTGAATTACTTCGCTATTATGACCTATTTATTGCCTTACCTCCTCACCCCATTTGCACACACTGTATATAGACTTTCTTTTTTTTGTTCTATTGTGTTATTGACTATACACTTGTTTATTCCATGTGTTGTTGTTTGTGTCGCACTGCTTTGCTTTATCTTGGCCAGGTCGCAGTTGTAAATGAGAACTTGTTCTCAACTAGCTTACCTGGTTAAATAAAGGTGAAAAAAGAATAAAAGAAAAAAAAGAAAGAGAGTTAGAGAAAGAGAGAGTGAGTAAGAGAGAGAGAGAGCAGGAAAGAGAGAGAGTTAGAGAAAGAGAGAGAGTGGGTAAGAGAGAGAGAGAGAGCAGGAAAGAGAGAGAGAGACACAGAGAGAGGGGGAAAGAGAGAGAAGGAAAGAGAGAGAGAGAGAGCGATAGCGATAGCAAGACAGAGAGAGAGACAGAGAGACAGAGCAAGCAGGAGGGAGACAGAGACAGAGAGTTAGATGGCCCTAAATTGTCCCAGTGACTCTGTTGATAGAGTATTGTCTACACAGTAACTGACACCTACTACCTTAGTTACTGTTGTTGTTCCTGATCCAGTGAAGATCGTTGTGTGTGTGCTTTGCAAACAACAATTAGAAAATGAAAAGTTTCTTACCTGTTATCCATGTGGAGGAGGTCCATTCAGGGGGAGAGGGATGCCAAAGAAAAAGACAAAAAAGAGATGGAAAAAACCCCAGATTGTTAAGAAGACATTTCAATGATTGTTTGATACGGTACACAAAAGTTGGACCAGATGAATTGCACAGCAGTTTTATGTGGAATAATTCAGGTTCATTCTGTCTCCATAACAGGGCATCTGTAGTGGTGGATTAGTGAGGAGGCAACAGTGTACTGATAAGTACTGAGCATTACAACAATGCAGTGGGGGCTTTTTTTCACAAGTACAATTTGTCAGTACAGTGTGAGCACATTAGTCTACTCCTGATCAATGCAAAATATTAGGACTATTCAGACTAAACCAGAGCATGCAGGAAATCAAAAGTAAGTAAACAGAAGACATTTGAAATGTACCACACAACTCAACACAATGCAAACACTTAGGCCCAGGAGTGTTTCCTGATCACATGACCTGAACAGGAAAAGTTTGGGCACTAGTTAAATCCATGAAGCGCAATGTGTATCACATAGGCTGGGCAATGGCTACAGGACAGCAGAGCAGACATAATGCTGTTGATGATTCCTATGTTGCTTCCTCCTTCCTCCCATGTCTGAGATGTGGACCATTACTGAGCCTGCAGCCATAACATGAGCACACATGGGTTCACATGGAAATCTAACCAATAAGACAAGCTCTCCACTCCGCTCTGTGCGGAGGACTTGCACGCATGCACGCACATACGCACGCACGCACGCACGCACGCACACACGTACTAACAATTGCATAACATTTGAACTGCTGTACTGAGAATAGCCAGATCACTGGCTCTATCCAAGGCCTTCATGTGAACACACAGTCCACGCACTGACCAGGACGCAGCAACACAGCAACACTGAACCTCTGACCTTTTCCTGTAACAACGTTTTCCCTGACATTACCTTTTCAATGACAGGTAATATGATAGGTAATGAGTTGAACATAACCACGGTATGAGCGTCATAACCACAGAAGGTGTGACCTAACCAACGTAGCTGTTTCATAACCACCGTAGGTGTCAATGTAGGTTGTAGGTGTGACATAATCCCCGTGGGTGTGACATAACCCCCGTGGGTGTAACCACCCTAGGTGTGGCATAACCACAGTAGGTGTGGCCTAACCACAGTAGGTGTGGCATAACCACAGTAGGTGTGGCCTAACCACAGTAGGTGTGGCATAACCACAGTAGGTGTGGCCTAACCACAGTAGGTGTGGCCTAACCACAGTAGGTGTGGCCTAACCACAGTAGGTGTGGCCTAACCACAGTAGGTGTGGCCTAACCACAGTAGGTGTGGCCTAACCACTGTAGATGTGGCATAACCACAGTAGATGTGGCATAACTACAGTAGGTGTGGCCTAACCACAGTAGGTGTGACCTAACCACTGTAGGTGTGACCTAACCACTGTAGGTGTGACCTAACCACTGTAGGTGTGACCTAACCACTGTAGGTGTGACCTAACCACTGTAGGTGTGACCTAACCACAGTAGGTGTGACCTAACCACAGTAGGTGTGAATTTTAACCACAGTAGGTGTGAATTTTAACCACGGTAGGTTGTAGGTGTAACAAGATTAAATTAGCAAAAAATCTATAGAAAATGGAGAGGAAAGCGCTGCACACTGCTGCTCCCAGATGATTTTATTTATAATAATGTTTCGACCTTAGGATGCCTGATGAAGACCTAAGAGTCGAACCGTTGTAAATAAATATCACATGGGAGCATGAGCAGCAGTATGCAGCGTTTTCCTTTCTGTTTTCCATGAGTTTACCTACAACTTCAGTACCTGAGGAAAGTACCTGGATGTGTGTAAATTATTCAGCTTTTGTACAAAAAATATATAGGTAATCAAATTGTACAACTGAAGATCAACACAGAAGGCAAAGACTGACAGAGTGTGAGTTAAAAGACCAATCTTAATTGTGCTAGCTAGCTAAATTCTAATTTGTCAGCTAGCTTACCGGCTAGCTCCAACTGTTTACTGGTGGTAACCATAGTAACATGGCCACTGAGGCAAAGCAAGCAGCACCCCCCGTTTTTTACATTTCCAGCAGAAATCAATTCAGGGAAGAATCCATTTTAAACACAGAATGCAGAGGGAGGACCCGGAAACTTTGTTTGCCGACTGCTCACACAACAGGACTGTTACAAATCTATTATTTTACACAGACCACACTACTGCCTGGTATGCAGCTGTAACCACGCATTTCAGCTATACAACAAAGAAAGGCATCTGCAAGGGAAGGCAAATATACATGAGGACAGCGAAAAGGACCAGGAAAACAGGTTTCTGACGGTAACCGAGCACGAGAACGGCACTGTCATGCACCAGGACAGCACACCGACCTCTCACCTCAGGCACTCCAACAGCAAGATCCCAAACACAGATCCACCAACAGATCTATCCTAGCCCCTCTCCGTCTACGATCTCCAGAGCCAAGACCACACGACCATCAGCCTGCTGAGAGACAGGCTGGCTCTGTTAGAGGTATGGGTTACTGAGCTAAAATAGCAGCCCCCCTGCTACACCACCTCCATCACAGACACAGAGCTTCTACAGGACCAGATCAACCAGTGCAGGACCCAGCTAAAGAACTTGTCCAGGAGCTGAGAGAGAGCCTTACCACAGCACTTGACGAGGTAAAGGACACCATGAGGAGTTGTCTGTCATCAAGAGGGTGCTGCAACATAGAGAACAGATGGAATAGACTCCTATAAATAATCTGTAGCCCCTGCAGATGTGTCCAAAATATGGTGCCCAACAACGTAGGATGCACTCCACATCCTGTCCCAGCCTGACTTTGGCACACAAGGCCACATTATCATTCACACTGGCACCAACAACCTGCGAGTGGAACAGGAGAGAGTAGGCAGCCTGGTCAACAGAGTAGCAGAGAGGGCCTCTGAGTCGTTCCCCAACTCCCACATCACCATCACCACTCTGCTGGCCCACAAAGACTTTCATCCCCGTACCATTCAGAAAGTCAATGCTGACATCACCAGAGGGTGTGGCCTACTCACAAATGTGCACGTTGCTCACCATCCAACAATCAACCCAGAGCATCTGCATGACCACTCCCACCTGAGGAAGAAGACAGTAGGGATGTTTGCAAAGACTCTAAAGGATGTGGCACTTGGTAGACAAACACCCCATGCCGCACTGGACAGAGGACCACCCAGAGACCCCTACCAGACCAATGTCCCACCAGACCCAGCGCACCCCAGAGGCCCCACCCACCACCAGAGCACCACCACCTCCATCGGCGCAGCCAGACTGGACCGGGGCCCGTCTACTACCCCACACCAGACCACCACCTCCAGCAGATCAGAGAGGCAGCCCCCCAGCCCAGACCTGCCCCCCCTCCACAGGGCCCCACAGCAGGACCAGCGCAGCCACACAGAGGCCCTCAGAGGACAGGAGAACTTTGTAGGATTGAGTGAGATTAAACAGCTCATCCAATACATCAGCACTAATCAAACACACACAGCTAGTGTACTAAAAGTTTACTTGTTCAATGAATAAGAAGAAGGAAAATTAAAGAGAATAAATGTTTGCTGTTATCCTGTTATCACTCTGAACAACTCAGTAGTTACTGTATTTCTGACTGTTATCCTGTTTATCACTGTGAATTTAGTAGGTACTATAGTTCTGACTATACTGTTTCTCACTCTGAACAGCTTAGTAGTTACTGTATTTCTGACTGTTATCCTGTTTATCTCACTCTGAACAGCTTAGTAGTTACTGTATTTCTGACTGTTATCCTGTTTATCTCACTCTGAACAGCTTAGTAGTTACTGTATTTCTGACTGTTATCCTGTTTATCTCACTCTGAACTTAGTAGTTACTGTATTTCTGACTGTGCTGTTTCTCACTCTGAACAACTTAGTAGTAAAGATGCACAATTGAAAGCATCCTGTCGGGCCATATCACCACCAGGTACGGCAACTGCACCGCCCGAAACCGCAAGGCTCTCCAGAGGGTGCTGCAACGCATCACCGGGGGCAAACTACCCACCCTCCAGGATACCTACAGCACCCGATGTCACAGGAAAGCCAAAAAGATCATCAAGGACATCAACCACCCGAGCCACTGCCTGTTCACCCCACTATCATCCAGAAGGCGAGGTCAGTACAGGTGCATCAAAGCAGGGACCGAGAGACTGAAAAACAGCTTCTATCTCAAGGCCATCAGACTGTTAAACAGCCCTCACTAACATTGAGTGTCTGCTGACTATCAGCATAGACTAAAAATCACTGGCCACTTGAAGGAATGGAACACTAGTCACTTTAATAATGTTTACAAATCTTGCATTACTCATCTCATATGTATATACTGTGATCTATTCTACTGTATCTTAGTCCGTTCCGCTCTGACATCGCTCGTCCATATGTATATAGTCTTAATTCATTCCTACTTAGATTTGTGTGCATTGGGTATATGTTGTGTAATTTGTTAGACATTACTTGTTAGATATTACTGCACTGTCGGAGCTAGAAGCACAAGCATTTCGCTACACCCGCAATAACATCTGCTAATCACGTGTATGTAACCAATAACATTTGATTAGTTAGTAGTTACTGTATTTCTGACTGCTATTCTTTCTTTTTGCAACATGACATTGCTATCAGTTACCCTGTGGAACATTCAGGGCCTAAACTCAGCAACCTTTAAACCGAAGAGTTTGGCAATGGATTTTTTATCTTCAAGATGTTGACGTCATCTTTCTGCAGGAGACATGGTGTAAGGCTGACAGTGTCACTCACTGTCCCACAGGCTAAAGAGAGGTAATTGTGCCGTCACAGAAACACAGCTTTGTCGATAGAGGCAGATACTCTGGAGGATTGATCATTTGGTACAAATCCGAACTAAAAAATCAAATGGATCCCCTCAAAATTGTGAAATATCACATTTGGTTAAAACTGAAAAAAGAACTTGTACTGACAGAAAACTGTGTGTTCCTTTGGCAATATATATATCCCCCCCTCATAATCCCCATATCACTCAGGAGGATATATTCCCCACCCTTGAGGAAGAGACATGCCATTTCCAGGCCCAGGGAAAAGTGCTCATCTGTGGGGACACAATTGCGCACCAAAGAACACTACCTGATGTAACAACCACACGAGGGGACAGCTTTATTACAGGCCATACTGTTTCTAACTGTCTTAATCTCCCCCATAGAAACAACAGTGACAGCACCGTCAACAAAAACGGAAGGGATCTGTTGCAGATCTGTCGAAGCCTGGGTCTGTATTTTGTCAATGGTAGGTTAGAGGGGGGACTCTTTGGGGAGATTCAGCTGCTGCTCACCTCTTGGCCACAGCACAGTAGACTACATGATTACAGACACTGACCCTCCTCTCACAGCTCATTCACCGTCAAGCCACTAACACCTCTGTCTGATCATAGCCACATTACCTTGTTCCTCAAATGAACAGACATGGATACAACCACACATTCACAGCCCAGTAAGCTGTACAACATCAGCAGTTCATACAGATGGGCCCAAAACAGCACAGAAGAATACCAGAAAGCAACCAGTAACCAAAAAATCCAACCACTCTTAGATAACTTTCTGGATACCACATTCACTCACAGTAAAGAAGGCATCAATCTAGCAGTAAAAAACATAAACTATATATTCAGGCAAACAGGAAAAGAAGCACAACTGAAATTGATAAGAAATAAACCAAAAAAATACACCAGAGGACAACTTGTTTGATGCAGATTGTAAAATTAGTTTAAAAAAACAAAAGCACAGAGACTCAAATAATGGTGAATTACGTCTTCATTACTGTGACTTTAAAACTCTTTAAACGTACACTCAGAACCAAAAAAGCACAATACAACAGCAAGCAGCTGACACTAATTGAGGAGTCCATACACAAAAACAACTTCTGGCAAAATGTGAAAAACCACAAAGAATCTAAACTAGGGGAATTAGTGATACAAAAGGTTGACATATGGACAACCCATTTTACAACACTCCACAACACCGTTAAAAATTGATGCAAAAGCAGAACAATTCCAAATTCATGCACTTTGTGACATCGGCTGATGTCAAAAGGGCTTCATAAATAAATTTGATTGAATTTGATTGATGAGAAGTTGAATGGATTAGAATATGGGGCGGCAGGTAGCCTAGTGGTTAGAGGGATGGGCCAGTAACCAAAAGGTTGCTTGCTCGAATCCTCGAGCTGACAAGATAAAAATCTCTAATTCTGTCCCTTGTCATTTATAGCTTTTTCGAATAAAAAATAATAATTTGCATTTACAATGATGGCCTACCTGGGAACAGTGGGTTACTCTGTTCCCAGGTAGGCCATCATTGTAAATGCAAATTATTATTTTTTATTCGAAAAAGCTATAAATGACAATCAAAATCCATTCGACTCCCCAAGTACTGACCAGGAGCTCTATAAGAAACTTCAGGCCCTCAAATCTGATCCTGAGTGTAGGTTATTTCCCTGACATCTGGAATCAAGGACTCATAACCCCAATCTTTAATTGACCCTAACATTTCCAGAGGCATGTGTGTGAACAGTAACCTGGTGAAGGTTTTCTGTAGTATTAGAAATTAAAGAGTTCTAAACTTAATTAATAAGCACAATGTCTTGAGTAAAAGCCAAATTGGTTTTATACCAAAACATCACACAACCGATCATATTTGCCCTACACACCCTGATAGATAAACATGTCCACCAAAATAATACTAAAATGTATGCTTGCTTTATCGACTACCAAAAATAATTTGATTATATTTGGCATACAGGACTGTTCTACAAAGTTATTGAAAGTGGTGTAGGGGGTAAAACAAACGACATAATTAAATCAATGTGTACAGGCAATATGTGCAGCATCAAAATTGGCAAGAAAAGAAGAGAATTCTTTAACCAGGGGTGGGGCCTTCGCCAGGGTTGCAATCTGAGCCCTGCACTCCTCAATATTTACATCAATGAATTGGCTACTATTCCAGAAAAATCCTCAGTCCCTGGTGTTAGTCTCCACAATTCAGAGGTTAAATGCCTGCTCTTCGCAGATGACCTATGCCTGCTGTCACCCACAGCACATGGACTACAGCAGAGCCTGGACCTGCTAGAGCAATACTGCCAGACCTGGGCCCTGACAGTAAAACCCCAAAAAAGACAAAAATAAAGATTTTCCAGAGAAGATGCAGATCTCAGAGAATTAGACCCAAGTTCTCAAATGGTACCAAATACAATGCCTTCAGAAGGTATTCATACCCCTTGACTTTTTCCACATTTTGTTAGGTTACAGACTTATTCTAAAATGTATTAAATTGTTTTTTCCCCTCATCAATCTACACACGATACCCCACAATGACAAAGCAAAAACAGGTTACGAAATTTTAGCAAATTCATAAAATAAAAAAGACTGAAATCTCACATTTACATAAGTATTCAGACCCTTTACTCAGTACTTTGTTGAAGCTTCTTTGGCAGCAATTACAGCCTTGAGTCTTCTTGTGTATGGCACTACAAGCGTGGCACACCTGTATTTGGGGAGCCGCAGTCTGAGGTCCTGAGCACTCTGGAGCAGGTTTTCATCAAGGATCTCTCTGTACTTTGCTCCGTTCAGCTTTGCCTCGATCATGACTAGTCTTCCAGTCCCTGTCACTGAAAAGCATCCCCACAGCATGATGCTGCCACCACCATACTTCACCGTAGGGATGGTGCCAGGTTTCCTACAGACAGGTATCCTACATTTTGGCATTCAAGCCAAAGAGTTCAATCTTGGTTTCATCAGACCAGAGAATCTTGTTTCTCGTGGTCTGAGTGTCTTTATGTGCCTTTTGGCAAACTCCAAGTGGGCTGTCATGTGCCTTTTACTGAGGAGTGGCTTCCGTCTGGCCACACTACCATAAAGGCCTGATTGGTAGAGTGCTGCAGAGATGGTTGTCCTTCTGGAAGGTTTCCCATCTCCACAGAGGAACTCCAGAGCTCTGTCAGAGTGACCATCGGGTTCTTGGTCACCTCCCTGACCAAGGCCCTTCTCCCCTGATTGCTCAGTTTGGCTGGGTGGCCAGCTCTAAGAAGAGTCTTGGTGGTTCCAAACTCCTTCCATTGAAGAATGATGGAGGCCACTGTATTCTTGGGGATGATCAATTACGCAGAAATGTTTTGGTAACCTTCCCCAGATCTGTGCCTCGACACAATCCTGTCTCGGAGCTCTACGGACAATTTCTTTGACCTCGTGGCTTGGTTTTTGCTCTGACATGCACTGTCAACTGTGGGACCTTATATAGACAGGTGTGTGCCTTTCCAAATCATGTCCAATCAATTGAATTTACCACAGGGGGGACACCAGTCATCTTAAGGATGATCAATGGGAACAGGATGCACCTGAGCTCAATTTCGTGTCTCATAGCATAGTGTATGAATACTTATGTAAATAAGGTATCTGTTTTTTATTTTTAATACGTTTGCAAAAATGTCTAAAAACCTGTTTTCACTCTGTCATTATGGGGTATTGTGTGTAGATTGTTGAGGCTTGTTTTTTATTTCATCCATTTTAGACTAAGGCTGTAACTTAACAAAATGTGGAAAAAGTCAAGGGGTCTGAATACTTTCCCATCACTAAAAAACAAATTAAAATACCAATAAAAATGTGGCTAAAATGAATTGTATGTGTTATTGAACAAATTTAACTTGATGGCGGCGAGGTGAGGGGTCCACTTACAAAACCAGATTTCATCCAATGGGACAAAGACCTCGTTGAAACCCTGCATGCAGAGTTCTGTAAGATTCTCCTACATGTCCAGAGGAAAACTACAAGCAGGGCAGAATCAGGCCAATATCCACTAATAATAAAGGCTACAAAAAGAGCAAATACGTTTTGGAAACATCTAAAATACAGTGACCCCCTCTCATATCATTACCAAGCCGTGCAATGCCAAGAGCTGAGCAAAGAAAAGAGTCCCCTCATCCAGCTGGTCCTGGGGCTGAGTTCACAAAACTGTTCAACTAACACACTGAAGCCTCAGGACCAGAACATCCAATCAATCAGAATAAACCAAACTACAACGCAGTCAAAACAAAATGGCATTACTTATTGGGAAACAAGCACAAAGCAAAAGGCAGTGCTATCTGGCCCTAAATGGACAGTACACCGTGGCAAAGTATTTGACCATGGTTAGTGATCAAAACCTTAGAAAAATCTTGACAAAGTACAGGTTCATTGAGCACAGCCTTGCTATTGAGAAGGGCAAACCACTGCACCACAGCAGAACCCAAGACAGAGCTGTGTTTCCTGACAAAATGCAAAAAATATAAAATAATTAGAGAGTGTCATTTCCCCAAATTTGAAACCCTTATTAAAGGTTTCAAAGACCTCTCTGATGAGAGTAGGCTACCAGTCCTGTTGGGGGAGGACGCAGAGAGCTGTGGGTTGGCAGAGCACTACATTACTGCCTGCCATAAGATGAGGGACAGTGTCTGACAGACCAACCAACCTGCACATGTCCTCTATGCCATTGTTATTGTTATTGTTCAATGTATGGTTATTTTGACCCTTGATCATTGTTGTTACTATTGTCCCGTTGACAATATTGATTATTATTATTTAAATTATGTTAATATTGTACATCTCCAAAGTATACTTTGGCAATATTTACATTGTTACGTCAAACCAATAAAGCAAACTGAATTGAGAGAGAGACAACACTAGGTTTACTCCTCACAAATCCGAATCAATAACATAAAAATAATTAAAACTGACTTGTGAGACACTGACGAGACACATTAGATGTGGACTATGTTGGACAAACAGCATGGATGTCTGAGGCTATTGACTCACTTTTCATCCTTTTAATGATCAATGAGTAATTGACCCACGCTATGTGCTTTGCAATAGCTGATACTTAGGGAAGTTCATCATCAGAAGTTCATTCCCCAAGGCTCACCTTGAGACTAGCTGTGCTTGTCCGTCTGACTGTGTCTTTTTGATAGGCCTTGCTCTTTTCCTCAACGTGTCTGTGTCTATGGAATACCCAAAACGTAAGTCCCCCTTCCACGAGCCAGTGGTCAGAAAATAGTTGAAACTGTCATCTTTCAGGAGAGTTCCACACCGGCTGAAGTCTGTGTAGCTCGGAGGGTCGTAGGCCTGTGGGGAAAACAGGGAGGCTGGACACGAAGTACATGAACCCCCGTCTACACATCTTGAAGTACACGACTGCACTGATCATAAGGAGTAGGAGAGAAGACACAGTCACCAAGGCGATTAGTAAATAAAGCGTGAAGTTATAGCTCGCCTGTGAGTCATGATCCGTGAATTCAAAGAGCTTGTTCAAAACAGGCCAAAACTACATGGACTGTTGCAGTGGCTGAGAGGAACTCCGGCCCATTGTCCCTTGCCATGATCACATGAGTTTGTTTAGGCTAGTCCTGCTCTTCAAAACAGCCTCACAGTCCTGATTTCTCCACTGTGCAGGCCAATAGTGAAGGGGTTGGGCTGCGACGCTTAGGAGAGCCACACGTTATGGCCGGAGTCGGCATCCACGGCAACCACTTTGGTAACCAGGTAACCTTTAGGTGCCTCCAGCGGCACCAGGTCCTCTGCGATGAAGCCAGATGATTGGACAGGATACAGAACAACGGGTATGTTGTCATTATGGTCACCGATGACCACCCTCACAGTGCAGGTACTGGAGAGAGGAGGGGTATCATCATCTTGAGCTGTGACTTCCACCTTATAGTGACTGGCCTGCTCGTAATCAAAGGGGCGCGAAGTAAGGAGCTCTCCGGTCTGCGTTAATGGAGAGGGAAAAGGATGTTTCTGGGTTCATGCCCTATGATGAAGAGTATAGTATTTTAGCATTGGATCCCGTGTTTATATCCTCGACTCTCATCCTTATCACTAATGTGCCTCTGCGTTGGTTTTCCCAAACTTTAGCGGTGTACTCGCTCTGAGTAAAAGGATGGGGATTGTCATTCACCTCGTCCACTGTGATGGATATTCATTTTCTACTGGATAGTGAGGGAGAATCAGAGTCACCGTCTGTCACCATGATGTTATAGTGTGGGTTCATCTCTCTGTCCAATATACCCTCAGTCATCAACAAAGTATTTCTTAACCTCTGATATCAATTTAAAAAGGAATACTGTCTGAGATGGCACACTTGACCCGACCGTCATTTCCGGTATCCAAGTCATGCATGTTTAACAAAGCAACCATGGTACCGGGTTGAGAATCCTCAGCCACCATAGCGGAGGCAGATTTCACCGCTATCACAGGCTCACTGTCATTCACATCAATCACTTCAATTATGAGTTTACCGAGTGACGCCTGACCTCCGCCATATTTAGCTTGGACATCTAGCTCACGCACGCTCGCCTCCTCATGGTCCACTTGACCCACTACCCTCACCGCGGGGACATTGTCATTGGTATCCAGAACATGGATGTGAATAGACGCTGTGCCTGACCTGGCAGAATTACCCCGTCAACACCACTGATGGTCAGAGTTTATTCTGCCTGGGTCTCCCGGTTCAATGTTTTTTTCCGAACCAGTTCTGGGTATGGTATTTAATTAATTGGGGTGTTAATTTTTAGGGCAAAATGATTAGTGTGGCTCAGTTTATTACCACGAACTGAGTTGGTGCCCAAATCAGGGTCATGCACACTCTCTAGAGGGAAGCGTCCATCCCAGCACCGTCCACTCGACCAGGTCAAGATCAATTTCCCCAGTAGCAAAAGCAGGGCTGTTGTCCTTCATATCCTGAATATCTAAAACAAGACTGTACACTTTGAGAGGATCCTTCAGCAGCAGCTGATACTGTAGAATGCATACATCCTCTTGTACGCACAAACCCCTCTCTATCTATTTGCTCGCTGACCAACAGAGAGCTGGACTCAGAGTCAAGAGTCACAGACCTGCCGAGTGCCCTCCGCCACGATGCGGGCTCGATGTGCTCCAAGCTCAGGCAATTTCTTCCTCAGATCTTTAGCCACATTCCCAATGACCGAGCAGCGATCTATCTCCTCTGGTACGGAGTAGCGCACCTCTCCAAGCAACGAGACGAAGAGAAAGTTATATAAAAACTTCCGGCGCCGACAGAGATGGCCGCCTCGCTTCGCGTTCCTAGCAAACTATGCAGTATATATTTTTTTTTACGTGATATTTCTTACATTGGTACCCCAGGTCATCTTAGGTTTAATTACATACAATCGGGAGGAACTATTGGATATAAGAGCAACGTCAACTCACCATCATTACGACCAGGAATACGACTTTCCCGAAGCGGATCCTCTGTTTTGCCAACCACCCAGGACAATGGATCGGATCCCAGCCGGCGACCCAAAACAACGACGCCGTAAAAGAGGCAGACGAAGCGGTCTTCTCCGGAGACAGGCACATCGCTCACCACTCCCGAGCATACTACTCGCTAATGTCCAGTCTCTCGACAACAAGGTAGATGGAATCCGAGCAAGGGTAGCATTTCAGAGAGACATAAGAGACTGTAACGTTCTTTGCTTCACGGAAACATGGCTCACTCGAGACACGCTATCGGAGTCGGTACAGCCAGCTGGTTTCTTCACGCATCGCGCCGACAGAAACAAGCATCTTTCTGGTAAGAAGGGCAGGGGTGTATGCCTTATGATTAACGAGACGTGGTGTGATCATAACAACAACGTCCTTCTGTCCACCTGACTTAGAATTCCTCACAATCAAATGTCGACCGCATTATCTACCAAGAGAATTCTCTTCGATTATAATCACAGCCGCATATATTACCCCCCAAGCAGACACGACGATGGCCCTGAACGAACTTCATTTGACTCTATGTATACTGGAAACCACATATCCTGAGGCTGCATTAATTGTAGCTGGGGATTTTAACAAGGCCAATCTGAAAACAAGACTCCCTAAATACTATCAGCATATCGATTGCGCAACCAGGGCTGGTAAAACCCTGGATCATTGTTATTCTAACTTCCGTGATTGATATAAGGCCCTCTCCCGCACTCCATTTGGAAAAGCTGACCACGACTCCATTTTGTTGCTTCCAGCCTATAGACAGAAACTAAAACAGGAAGCTCCCACGCTCAGGTCTGTTCAACGCTGGTCCAACCAATCTGATTTCATGCTTCAAGATTGCTTCGATCACATGGACTGGGATATGTTCCGCATTGCGTCAAACAACAACATTGACGAATACGCTGATTCGGTGAGCGAGTTTATGAGCAAGTGCATCGGCAATGTCGTACCCACAGCAACTATTAAAACATTCCCAAACCAGAAACCGTGGATTGATGGCAGCATTCGCGCAAAACTGAAAGCACGAACCACTGCTTTTAATCAGGGCAAGGTGACAGGAAACTTGACCGAATACAAACAGTGTAGCTATTCCCTCCGCAAGGCAATCAAACAAGTTAAGCGTCAGTATAGAGACAAAGTAGAGTCGCAATTCAACGGCTCAGACACAAGAGGTATGTGGCAGGGTCTACAGTCAATCACGGATTACAAAAAGAAAACCAGCCCCGTCGCGGACCAGGATGTCCTGCTCCCAGATAGACTTAACAACTTCTTTGCCCGCTTTGAGGACAATACAGTGCCACTGACACGGCCCGCTACCAAAACCTGCGGACTCTCCTTCACTGCAGCCGACGTGAGTAAAACATTTAAACGTGTTAACCCTCGCAAGGCTGCAGGCCCAGACGGCATCCCCAGCTGCGTCCTCAGAGCATGCGCAGACCAGCTGGCTGGTGTGTTTACGGACATATTCAATCAATCCTTATCCCAGTCTGCTGTCCCCTCATGCTTCAAGATGACCACCATTGTTCCTGTTCCCAAGAAGGCTAAGGTAACTGAGCTAAACGACTACCGCCCTGTAGCACTCACTTCCGTCATCATGAAGTGCTTTGAGAGACTAGTCAAGGACCATATCACCTCCACCCTACCTGACACCCAAGACCCACTCCAATTTGCTTACCACCCCAATAGGTCCACAGACGACGCAATCGACATCACACTGCACACTGCCCTAACCCATTTGGACAAGAGGAATACCTATGTAAGAATGCTGTTCATCGATTACAGCCCAGCATTTAACACCATAGTACCCTCCAAACTCGTCATCAAGCTCGAGACCCTCGGTCTCGACCCCACCCTGTGCAACTTGGTGCTGGACTTCCTGACGGGCGCCCCCAGGTGGTGAGGGTAGGTAACAACATCTCCACCCCCGCTGATCCTCAACACTGGGTCACCACAAGGGTGCGTTCTCAGCCCTCTCCTGTACTCCCTGTTCACCCACGACTGCGTGGCCATGCACCAACAACAATGAGACGGCCTACAGGGAGGAGGTGAGGGCCCTCGGAGTGTGATGTCAGGAAAATAACCTCACACTCAATGTCAACAAAACAAAGGAGATGATCGTGGACTTCAGGAAACAGCAGAGGGAGCAGTCCCCTATCTACATTGACGGGACAGTAGTGGAGAGGGTGGAAAGTTTTAAGTTCCTCGGCGTACACATCACGGACAAACTGAAATGGTCCACCCACACAGATAGCGTGGTGAAGAAGGCGCAGCACCGCCTCTTCAACCTCAGGAGGCTGAAGAAATTAGTCTTGTCATCAAAAGCACTCACAAACTTTTACAGATGCACAATCGAGAGCATCCTGTTGGGCTGTATCACCGCCTGGTACGGCAGCTGCTCCGCCCATAACCGTAAGGATTTCCAAGAGGGTAGTGAGGTCTGCACAACGCATCACCGGGTGCAAACTACCTGCCCTCCAGGACACCAACACCACCCGATGTCACAGGAAGGCCAAAAAGATCATCAAGGACATCAACCACCCGAGCCACTGCCTGTTCACCCCGCTATCATCCAGAAGGCGAGGTCAGTACAGGGGACCGAGAGACTGAAAAACAGCTTCTATCTCAAGGCCATCAGACTGTTAAAGAGCCATCACTAACATTGAGTGGCTGCTGCCAACATACTAACTCAACTCTATCCACTTTAATAATGGAATAATTGATGTAATCAATTTATCACTAGCCACTTTATATAATGCTTGCATAACCTACATTACTCATCTCATATGTATATACTGTACTTTATACCATCTACTGCATCTTGCCTATGCCGTTCAGGCATCACTCATTCATATATTTTTATGTACATATTCGTATTCATTACTTACACTTGTGGATATAGGGTAGTTGTTGTGGAATTGTTAGGTTATATTACTTGTTAGATATTACTGCATGGTCGGAACTAGAAGCACAAGCATTTCGCTACACTCGCATTAACATCTGCTAACCATGTGTATGTGACAAATACATTTGATTTGATTTGGACCCTGGGCCAGACCAAAGCTCCTGCGGTTGATGAGTGGTTCAGATGTGCAGAAGTGTGGAGCAATACTCATGCGAGACTCCAGAGCGCCGTCCTCTGTCAAAAGGAGCAGGCAGACCACCACCGCAGTGAGACCCCAGTGTACCACCCTGGGGATCGTGTCTGGCTTTCTACTAGGAACCTCCCACTCCGTCTGGAGGTGACGTATAGGTTACAGCTTCCCAGTGACTACCGTATCTCACCTTCTTTTCATGTCTCCCTTTTCAGGCCGGTGGCTCCTGGTCCCCTAGCTGATGCTGTCCCCCACGAACCCCTCCACCTCCCCTGGACATCGGGCGGGGGGGGGGGGGGGGGGGGGGTCTGGCCTATGCCGTCAGATCTCTACTGGACTCCCGACGTCATGGGGTTCGGCTCCAGTATCTGTTGGACTGGGAGGGTTATGACCTAGAGGAGTGGTGTTGGGTTCCCGTGGAGGACATTCTGGATCCCAACTTCATCCGTGAATTCCACCTTCGCCGCCCGGACTGCGTCGTCCTGCAGCTGGAAGCCACGCGTCGGGGAGGGGGATGTCATGTCTACACCCACTCCTTACCACCGGCGTTTGTCGTCGCCGGGATACTAACCACCGGTCCTGGGATCCATCATTACGCACACTTGGCATCAATCATTATGCACACCTGCACGTCACCATCAGGCACACCTGGACTCTATTACCTCACTTATGACCTCTATATCAGGCACTCCCTTAGGTCCTTTCCTCAGTCAGTATTGTTTGTCTTTCATGTCTATACTCTACTCTTGTGTCTTGTTCCTGACCTGTTTTCTGTTGTTTTGTATGTGTGTGATGGTCAGGGCGTGAGTTTTGGGTGGGCAGTCTATGTTTTCTGTTTCTATGTTGGTTTTGGGTTGCCTGGTATGGCTCTTAATTAGAGGCAGGTGTTTTGCGTTTTCCTCTAATTGAGAGTCATGTTAAGGTAGGTTGTTCTCACTGTTTGTTTGTGGGTGATTGTCGCTGTGTCTGTGTATTTTGCACCACACGGTACTGTCTCGTCTCGTTCGTTCGGTCGTTCCTGTTTATGTGTTCCTCGTTTCATGTAAGTTCATAGTTTAGGTCTGTCTAGTTCGTTTTGTTATTTTGTAAATCATTCAAGTGTATTTCGTTTCGTGTTTTTCCGTCTTGTCATTAAAACATTATGTATTCATCACCCGCTGCGCCTTGGTCAACTCACTCACCGAAAGAAAGCCGTTACAGAATCACCCACCAAACCCAGATCAAGCAGCGGGTTAACGGACAGCAACGACAGCAGCAGTGGGAAAAGGAGGATTGGACATGGGAAGAGATCCTGGACGGTAAAGGACCCTGGGCAGAGCCAGAGGAGTGTCGCCGTTCCAAGGCGGAGCTGGAGGCATCGAAAGCGGAGAGGCGACGTTATGAGGAGGAAGCACGGCAGCAAGGCTGGAAGCCCGCAAGTACTACCCTAAAATTTATTGGGGAGGGGGGGGCTAAGAGGTAGTGGGCCGAGGGCAGGTAGGAGACCTGCGCCCACTTCCCAGGCTAACCGTGGAGAGCGGGAGTACGGGCAGACGCCGTGTTACGCAGTAGAGCGCACGGTGTCTCCTGTACGGGTGCATAGCCCAGTGCGGGTTATTCCACCTCCCCGCACTGGTAGGGCTAGATTGGGCATTGAGCCAAATGTCATGAGGCCGGCCCTACATATCTGGCCACCAGTACGTCTCCTTGGGCCGGCTTACATGGCACCAGCCTTACGCATGGTGTCCCCGGTTCACCAACACAGCCCAGTGCGGGTTATTCCACCTCCCCGCACTGGACGGGCTACGGGGAGCATGCAACCAGGTAAGGTTGGGCAGGCTCAGTGCTCAAGGGAGCCAGTACGCCTGCACGGTCCGGTATTTCCAGCGCTACCTCCTCGCCCCAGCCCAGTACAACCAGTGCCTACACCACGCACCAGGCTTCCAGTGCGTTTTAAGAGCCCTGTTCCTCCTCCACGCACTCTCCCTATGGTGCGTGTCTCCAGCCCAGTGCCTCCAGTTCCGGCACCACGCACTAAGCCATCTGTGCGTCTCCAGAGCCCTGTACGCACTGTTCCTTCTCCCCGCACTCGCCCTGAGGTGCGTGCCTTCAGCCCGGTACCTCCAGTTCCGGTACCACGCACCAGGCCTAAAGTGCGCTTCGAGAGGTCAGTGTGCCCTGTTCCTGCTCCCCGCACTAGCCTTGAAGTGCGTGCCGTCATCCCGGTACCTCCAGTTCCGGCACCACGCACCAGGCCTACTGTGCGCCTCAGCAGGGCAGAGTCGGCCGTCTGCCCAGCGCCTTCTGCACTGCCTGTCTGCCCAGCGCCGTCTGAGCCATCTGTCTGCCCAGCGCCGTCTGAGCCATCTGTCTGCCCAGCTCCGTCTGAGCCATCTGTCTGCCCAGCGCCGTCTGAGTCATCTGTCTGCCCAGCGCCGTCTGAGTCATCTGTCTGCCCAGCGCCGTCTGAGTCATCTGTCTGCCCAGCGCCGTCTGAGCCATCTGTCTGCCCAGCGCCGTCTGAGCCATCTGTCTGCCCAGCGCCGTCTGAGCCATCCGTCTGCACAGCGCCTTCTGAGCCATCTGTCTGCACAGCGCCTTCTGAGCCATCCGTCTGCCACGAGCCATTAGAGCCGCCCGTCTGTCCCGAGCCATTAGAGCCGTCCGTCAGTCAGGAGCCGCTAGAGCCGTCCGTCAGTCAGGAGCTGCCAGAGCCGCCAGCCAGTCAGGAGCTGCCAGAGCCGCCAGCCAGTCAGGAGCTGCCAGAGCCGCCAGCCAGTCAGGAGCTGCCAGAGCCGCCAGCCAGTCAGGAGCTGCCAGAGCCGCCAGCCAGTCAGGAGCTGCCCTACAGTCATGAGCTGCCCTACAGTCATGAGCTGCCCTACAGTCATGAGCTGCCCTACAGTCATGAGCTGCCCTACAGTCATAAGCTGCCCTACAGTCATGAGCTGCCTTACAGTCATGAGCTGCCTTACAGTCATGAGCTGCCCTACAGTCATGAGCTGCCCTACAGTCATGAGCTGCCCTACAGTCATGAGCTGCCCTACAGTCATGAGCTGCCCTACAGTCATGAGCTGCCCCACAGTCATGAGCTGCCCCACAGTCATGAGCTGCCCCACAGTCATGAGCTGCCCCACAGTCATGAGCTGCCCCACAGTCAGGAGCTGCCCCTCAGTCAGGAGCTGCCACCCAGTCTGGACCTGCCAGAGACCCTCAGCCCGGACCTGCCAGAGTCCCTCAGCCCGGACCTGCCAGAGTCCCTCAGCCCGGACCTGCCAGAGTCCCTCAGCCCGGACCTGCCAGAGTCCCTCAGCCAGGACCTGCCAAAGTCCCTCAGCCAGGACCTGCCAGAGTCCCTCAGCCAGGACCTGCCAGAGTCCCTCAGCCAGGACCTGCCAGAGTCCCTCAGCCAGGACCTGCCAGAGTCCCTCAGCCAGGACCTGCCAGAGCCTCAGCCAGGACCTGCCAGAGTCCCTCAGCCAGGACCTGCCAGAGTCCCTCAGCCAGGACCTGCCAGAGTCCCTCAGCCAGGACCTGCCGCCCCTTATCCCGGTGCTGCCCCTTATCCCGGTGCTGGCCCTTATCCCGGTGCTGCCCCTTCATTTAGGTGGTTTTAGTTGAAGGGTGGTTATTGGGAGGGGAATACAGAAGCGGGGAGTGACTATGGTGGTGTGGGGACAGCGTCCGGAGCCTGAGCCACCACCGTGGTCAGATGCCCACCCAGACCCTCCCCTGGACTTTGTGCTGGTGCGCCCGGCGTTCGCACCTTGAGGGGGGGGGGTTCTGTCACGTTCCTGACCTGTTTTCTGTTGTTTTGTATGTGTGTGATGGTCAGGGCGTGAGTTTTGGGTGGGCAGTCTATGTTTTCTGTTTCTATGTTGGTTTTGGGTTGCCTGGTATGGCTCTTAATTAGAGGCAGGTGTTTTGCGTTTTCCTCTAATTGAGAGTCATGTTAAGGTAGGTTGTTCTCACTGTTTGTTTGTGGGTGATTGTCGCTGTGTCTGTGTATTTTGCACCACACGGTACTGTCTCGTCTCGTTCGTTCGGTCGTTCCTGTTTATGTGTTCCTCGTTTCATGTAAGTTCATAGTTTAGGTCTGTCTAGTTCGTTTTGTTATTTTGTAAATCATTCAAGTGTATTTCGTTTCGTGTTTTTCCGTCTTGTCATTAAAACATTATGTATTCATCACCCGCTGCGCCTTGGTCAACTCACTCACCAAAAGAGAGCCGTTACATCTTGTTTGTTATATTGTTCGATGTTACATTTATTATTAAACTCACCACCTGCACTTGCTTTCCGACTCCCAGCGTATACGTTACAGCCCGTGTTAGGCTACAAACGATCCAAATTATCCACACATAATTTCAACCGCCGTAGTCCTATAGCATTCCAAAATATGAAATCCCTAACACACACAATATGCTACATCCAAACTCAAATATGACATTAAAAATACATTTCAAAGCCACAGACAAGGCCTGTCATTTAGAATCATTTGTGCACCATTATGGCATACAAATCGACAAAAACACCCAATAATTATATAGATTAGCATAAGAAAAAGGTATTCCACAAAAACATGATAAACTCTCTATCTACAAAATGTACGTGCAATCCAACCATCCACACTCGTTTCTGCAGTGAAATGGCACCAAAGCTTTCTGAATGAAATCACCAGGGGTGGAGTACTGTATATTACCTTCCTCTGCTGGTGAACAGCAACATTTTGTGCATCCCTACGAAACTATTATTTGATAGTCTGCTAAACACATTTTAATCAAAGTTGCTGGTAGACTGTATGCTTGCTTGATCAAACATTGGTAACAGGCATGCCACCCAGCATAAGCGAAAAACCAACTAAAAACCATGGAAAAATAAAACAACACATTTAAAAAAAAAAAAAACGGAAACTCAGCACAGGCTAGGCCTACACTTGTGAAAAATAAAAAAAATGCATTACAAAATAGGTAGATCTAGCGTCTAAAATATATTTTTTTCTAAAATGCACATGGAAGTTGCACTGTCATTTTGTAATCTGGAACTCATCAGTACAATCCACAAAAACAGTGAGTAGAACTGACAACAGGAAAGTGATAACCTCGTGACAAACAAGTACTCGGAAGAATCCCTAACGCCTTTACAACAGAAACCGAACATACCAGACCCACAGACAGCGACATCCGCTACTGCTCAAATAAAAGTTCCCTACTTTTCTCATAATAGTATAGTCCAACAGAGCTTTGTCTATTTTTCTCTTTTGCAATGCCATCCAAGTAGGCCAACAAACTGATTCCAAATAGAACCAGCGTATCATATGTTTTGTAACATAAAAATTGTGCAGTAGGCAAATCGTAAAAAAATGAATAAGTTAATTTTTCAATCCTACAAAATGTTTTGAACCACAATTCATATAATCTGCAAAATGTCGGCATTGAAATGAAGGTGCTGAATTGATAACATAATAGATTGCACCATAATGTTTGGAGCTACGTTTAGTTGTTTAAACAGTGGCATAGAAAACAGACGTTATGATAGAACCGTGGGAATAGTATTTTTTATCCTGAACAAAATTACTTTGTAAAAAAACTACCTGCAGTTGTAAAACACCTGCCACAGAGACTCTAGACTTATAACGCATGTCTGTTAAAATAAATGCCTACCTCTGGGGATCCCTCGGAATCGCGAAAGTCTTCAGCAAATTCAGTTGTAGTTTTTCTCAGTGTCTGGTCCAAGGGCATCGTGTTGTCATTGTAAGATGTAACAAACTTGAAGTCACTTGTGCGCGATCCCGTCGTTAGGTATGCGTCATAATTGTATGTGCTGCGGAGAGTTCCCACTCCATCCCCCTCTGCGTAGTTGGGAGGGAGATATGCGCTGGGGATGGCGACCGCTCCGTCAAACAACAGTCGGGGCTTTCTCCTGCGGCAAAACATCACGGCCAGGATGACAATAATGAAGGTGAGGAAAAAGGTGGAGACGGACACCAGCGCGATGATCAGATAAGAGGTGAGTTTGGAATTGCTCTCATCATAAGAGACATCTTTCAGTTCTGGCACTTCAGCCAAGTTATCAGAAATCACTAAATACATGCTACAGGTGGCAGAGAGAGAGGGCTGTCCGTTATCTTTCACTGACACAATGAGGTTCTGTTTCATGCTGTCAGATTCAGAAATGTCCCGCTGTGTCCTGATCTCTCCGCTGTGGAGCCCAATAGTGAAAAGTCCCGGATCAGTGGATTTTACCACATGATAGGACAGCCAGGCGTTCTGCCCGGAGTCCGCGTCCACCGCAATCACCTTGGAAACTAGAGAGCCCCCGTGCGCAGCTTTGGGTACCAGCTCCGTCATGAAGGAGTTTCCCTCCGGGGCGGGGTATAGTATCTGAGGAGAGTTGTCATTCACATCCGTTATGAACACACTGACTGTGACGTTGCTGCTGAGCGGAGGAGAACCGTTGTCTCTGGCCACCACGTGGACTTTAAAACTCCTGAACTGCTCATAATCAAACGACCTCACAGCGTGGATCACCCCCGTGTCTCCGTTAACGGATAAAAACGAGGACACCGGGACACCGTTCACCTCACCAGGTAAGAGAGAATAAATAACTGTTCCGTTCTGTCTCCAGTCTGGGTCCCGTGCTGTAACAGAACACACGGAGGATCCGGGTTTGTTATTTTCAGTCACGTGGGCTTTATAGGACTGTTCCTCAAACACAGGTGGGTTGTCGTTGACGTCAGCTACAGATAACTGAACACTTTTAGAGGAGGACAGAGGTGGAGAGCCCTCGTCGGTGGCAGTGATTGTAATGTTGTAATCGGACACTAGTTCCCGGTCCAGTTCGCTCGTGGTCACCAGAGAATAGTAGTTTTTGATGGATGGCACCAGCTTAAAAGGAATGTTTTGCTGAATGGAGCAGCGGACCTGTCGGTTTTTCTCAGAGTCTCTATCCTGCACGTTAATGATGCCCACCTCGGTGCCAGGTGACGCGTTCTCAGGTATGGAGTGAGTCAGAGATTTTAGATATAGCTCAGGGGCATTGTCATTTATGTCTGTAATATCTATAATAACTTTACTGTCCGACGAAAGACCAAAGCCATCTTTCCCTTCAATAAAAAGTTCAAATTGTGTCTCTTCTTCATAATCTATTTCTCCTGTCACTCTAATTTCTCCTGTATTCTGGTCCATAGTAAATATATTCCTTGCTGTTTCAGATACTCGACTAAATTCATACGTCACTTCCCCATTCACCCCCTCATCTGCATCCGTAGCAGTCACTGTAACCACTACAGTATCTAAAGGAGAGTTTTCAGGCAGACTGGCTTTATAGACGGCCTGGCTAAACACTGGGGCGTTATCGTTAGCATCCAGTACAGTGACGTGTATGACTACAGTACCTGATCTCTGCGGAGTGCCTCCGTCTACAGCTGTCATCAACAGTTTCAACTCCTGCTGCTCCTCGCGGTCTAAATCTTTGTCCAGAACTAACTCACCGTATTTAATACCAGCATTATTCGTTTGCAAACCCAAAACAAAATTATTATTCCTTTGTAGTACGTAGTTTTGCACTGCGTTTTGTCCAATATCTGCGTCGTGAGCTGCGTTTACACGATAGCGAGCTCCTTTCACAGCGGATTCTCTGATTTCTACCTTAATTAAATCCTTGGGAAATATGGGTGAATTATCGTTTATATCTTGGATATGAAGTGATATATGATGCAACTCAAGTGGACTCTCTAGGACCAATTCGAATTTTAGTATGCATAAAACCTTTTCTCCACAAAGCCCCTCTCTGTCAATCCTTTCAGCAACAATCAGATCTCCGGTACTCAGATTAATGTCACAATACCGTTTTCGGCTTCCTTCAGTATCAATACGGGCCTTACGAGCGGAAAGTCTGCTCGCCTCCAGCCCGAGATCCTTGGCTATATTTCCAATAACAGATCCTCGTTTCATCTCCTCCGGAAAAGAATAGCTCACGTCTCCATAGGCGGAGTGCAGCGGTGGAAGAAAGAAAGCAAAGCAGAAGACCAGGCCTGACATTGCGAATCCTTTGTTCAGCATCCTTAGACTTCCAACAACATCCATAAATATAGTTAACCAGATCGATGTAAGGAGAAAGTATTCCACAAAAAGATCAACATTCACCAGAATCTCAAAACAAAATATGTGCGCAGTCTGACCGTTTACCTCTACTGTTTTCTGCAGTGATTTTTTTTTGTTAATGACAACACCAATGATTGGGGAGCTGTATCTATTCTACCTCCGCTGGTGAACAGCGACACTATGAGCACCCTTCAGAAATTACACGCTGACATTGGGCTAAGAACATTTTTTTAAAAGCCGCAGATGGACATTATTCATGATCAAACATTGGAGACATACATGATATATGCCCCCAGCATATGGAGATAACCTAATAAGCACAGTCAGTAGCTCAACTTTAGTTTTAGAAGTTAGAAGCGGACATAACCTGTCGGGGTGTCTGGGGGTCCTCCCCCAGAATTGTTTTTGGCATCTAAAGCAAATTTTCTGCATTTCTACACAATCTAATATGACCCACGGCCCTTCTAGCCATCTCTATTTAGAACATCAAAAAGTAATCAAAAATGCCCACAGTCATCAAGATATAGGTAAGAGAGAATTATTTAATATGTTTAAGTGATTGATAAAACTGAACTAGATCAAATGTAATTCAATAATCAATATTGTGCTGCACCTTTAACCAATAGCCTAACAAATGAACAACTCTTTAAAAAATAAAGTACAAAGACACATTTCAGCCCAAGCCTCCTCCATGCCCAATCCTCACCATTCTAGTCAAGAACTAAATTCTCTCCCCAACACAATTTTCTTCACAGATTCTTTTGTTTAATTTCCAAGGGAAAGGTTTGGAAACAAGTTAAATAAATAAATAAATATATATATATATATATATATATATACACTGCTCAAAAAAATAAAGGGAACACTTAAACAACACAATGTAACTCCAAGTCAATCACACTTATGTGAAATCAAACTGTCCACTTAGGAAGCAACACTGATTGACAATAAATTTCACATGCTGTTGTGCAAATGGAATAGACAATAGGTGGAAATTATAGGCAATTAGCAAGACACCCCCAATAAAGGAGAGGTTCTGCAGGTGGTGACCACAGACCACTTCTCAGTTCCTATGCTTCCTGGCTGATGTTTTGGTCACTTTTGAATGCTGGCGGTGCTTTCACTCTAGTGGTAGCATGAGACGGAGTCTACAACCCACACAAGTGGCTCAGGTAGTGCAGCTCATCCAGGATGGCACATCAATGCGAGCTGTGGCAAGAAGGTTTGCTGTGTCTGTCAGCGTAGTGTCCAGAGCATGGAGGCGCTACCAGGAGACAGGCCAGTACATCAGGAGACGCGGAGGAGGCCGTAGGAGGGCAACAACCCAGCAGCAGGACGCTACCCCCGCCTTTGTGCAAGGAGGAGCACTGCCAGAGCCCTGCAAAATGACCTCCAGCAGGCCACAAATGTGCATGTGTCTGCTCAAACGGTCAGAAACAGACTTCATGAGGGTGGTATGAGGGCCCGACGTCCACAGGTAGGGGTTGTGCTTACAGCCCAACACCGTGCAGGACGTTTGGCATTTGCCAGAGAACACCAAGATTGGCAAATTCGCCACTGGCGCCCTGTGCTCTTCACAGATGAAAGCAGGTTCACACTGAGCACATGTGACAGACGTGACAGTCTGTAGACGCCGTCGAGAACGTTCTGCTGCCTGCAACATCCTCCAGCATGACCGGTTTGGCGGTGGGTCAGTCATGGTGTGGGGTGGCATTTCTTTGGGGGGCCGCACAGCGCTCCATGGGCTCGCCAGAGGTAGCCTGACTGCCATTAGGTACCGAGATGAGATCCTCAGACCCCTTGTGAGACCATATGCTGGTGCGGTTGGCCCTGGGTTCCTCCTAATGGAAGACAATGCTAGACCTCATGTGGCTGGAGTGTGTCAGCAGTTCCTGCAAGAGGAAGGCATTGATGCTATGGACTGGCCCGCCCGTTCCCCAGACCTGAATCCAATTGAGCACATCTGGGACATCATGTCTCGCTCCATCCACCAACGCCACGTTGCACCACAGACCTCATCAGGAGCATGCCCAGGCGTTGTAGGGAGGTCATACAGACACGCGGAGGCCACACACACTACTGAGCCTCATTTTGACTTGTTTTAAGGACATTACATCAATGTTGGATCAGCCTGTAGTGTGGTTTTCCACTTTAATTTTGAGTGTGACTCCAAATCCAGACCTCCATGGGTTGATAAATTTGATTTCCATTGATCATTTTTGTGTGATTTTGTTGTCAGCACATTCAACTATGTAAAGAAAAAAGTATTTAATAAGAATAGTTCATTCATTCAGATCTAGGATGTGTTATTTTAGTGTTCCCTTTATTTCTTTGAGCAGTGTATATATAACACATCCACCTACACATATACTGTACATTAACACACAGAAAAAACATATCCTCCATATAATTCATCTCATAGCCCTAATAGTACTGTAGAGTTCATTTTACTTGCACACAATATAGCTGGGTAGCCCCATCCTGCCCCTAGTGGTCCACCACCCTGCAGCCCCCAACCCAACACACCCCACTCAGGTTTAGGATCTTAGTGAAAAATGCATTATTGGTTTCAGGTGTGTTAGGCCAAGGCCAGAGAGACAACTAACAGGACGGAAGATCCCCAGGGCCAGGACTGAGCTGCCCATCAGCTAGGGATAGCCTAAATAAGTATCTCCCCTGACGTGGGCATGTTTTCAATACAGACTCTTTTTGTCGTACAGTATTCCATAGAAGTCATTCAGACCTTATAAAGGTTGCCCAGTATACCCTTAATATGGTAATAAATCACATCTAATGACACATAACCTGATATTTCTGCGATCTATTGTGACATTGTGGGAGGATAACCAACCTTCCAATTAATGGCAATGCATTTCTTAGCCGTTACAAATGCTAGGTTATACAGTTTTCATAACAAATGCATATAGGTCCTCTTTTGTGCTTTACACCTCCAGCACAGGAATGGCATTTCTGGGTGCACATTATTCAGTTTCACTCGCATATAGTACGTTCTATGAAAGGTCTTAAACTGCAGTCATGGGCCTCCCGGGTGGCGCAGTGGTCTAGAGCACTGCATCGCAGTGCTAACTGCGCCACCAGAGTCTCTGGGTTCGCCCCCAGGCTCTGTCGCAGCCGGCCGCGACCGGGAGGTCCGTGGGGCGACGCACAATTGGGCTAGCGTCGTCCGGGTTAGGGAGGGTTTGGCCGGTAGGGATTTCCTTGTCTCATCGCGCTCCAGCGACTCCTGTGGCGGGCTGGGCGCAGTGCGTGCTAACCAAGGGGGCCAGGTGCTCGGTGTTTCCTCCGACACATTGGTGCGGCTGGCTTCCGGGTTGGAGGCGCGCTGTGTTAAAGAAGCAGTGCGGCTTGGTTGGGTTGTGCTTCGGAGGACGCATGACTTTCGACCTTCGTCTCTCCCGAGCCCGTACGGGAGTTGTAGCGATGAGACAAGATAGTAATTACTAGCGATTGGATACCACGAAAAATTGGGGAGAAAAGGGGATAAAATGTAAAAAAAATAAAAAAAATAATAAAAAATAAAAAAATGCAGTCATTTATGTCTGAGTTTATATGACTGGGCATTTAAACATAACTATCCATTCATGATCATCAATAGCTTTTCCCAAGTCTTCCTCACGTCTTTCAACCCTTGATACAGCTGAAATCAACTTTAGACGATTGTCAGACTGCCTTAAAATAGTTTACATTTTTCTGGCTTGTCCAGTGTTTGCTGCACAGAGTGAATAAAGTGTTGTGTCTGCAAAACTTCACCTCAGCTTCATCACAGACTGGTCATCCCTGGCTGCCTGACCCTGCTGAGACCCCTATCACCATCTGATCCTGCTAAGATGAGGCATGACAAAGAATTACCTTGGTGTACATTTCTACATTATTTTATACAAGAATATAATCAATCGTTCAATAATTGAAATGACCATTATTCCCAGATCCCAGACTGTAACTTTAAGATGCTGTCCTGTAGCTACTGTAGGTCTACCAATCAATTCAAGATGGAATTTTATATCATTCACTGATAATGTTAATATACCGCAAATTCACCTGACCTCCGTAGACTGGTCTTCCCTCTCTGTCTGACCCTGCTGGGACACCTGTCACCATCTGATCCTCCTCAGACATGATGAGCACAGTGTTATGTCCTGACTGTGCACCACGACAGTGAAGCCTGTAGAGCTGTTTATTACTGTGTCAGTGTGAAAAGTAGGGAATTAGCTAGGGAAAGTTATAGATCAATAAAACGTTACATTGCTCGAATTGCTCTAATAAAAAGTCACATTGAGCTGAAAAAACGTCAGAATGTCGATCTACAATCATTTGCCCGCTGGATTCATCGTTTGATTCAGGTCTAGTGTGATTGTGGTAAAAACAGTAGCTAACGTTAGTGAGCTAGTTAGCTCGCTAATGTTAGACAACGTTTGCCTAGCTCTCTCTAGCTAACGATACTTCAACTGGTGAAAGATAGCCAAGTTCATTTACATCTGTTGAAACGGGACAAAACTAAATCTACAAAACATTTCCATACACACAACAGCTGCTAGATATGCAGTGGCATCTATTCATGGATGCCAAGTGAAGACAAAATAAATTGACCAATATTATTGTTTTTTTTACATTTAAAATAATGTATCTTTCGTCTCTCTGTGTTTTTGTAATTTTACTTCAATTTGCAAGAGCTGAATGTATCTCACCGGAGAAAGCATCTGAGCGAGCAAAACAGCGCCCCTCTGTCTTTGTATGTGTAGGCCATCTAACTGATGCTGTCTGGTCATAAATAGTATGACATTGTTGCCGCCCGTAGAATTGAATGCAAGGGAAGCCAGCGAGCATTTGGCCTCCCTTGATAAAAAAAAGTTTAAAATAATAGCCAATCAGCGTTGAACTAAACTGATTGAGCTCAACTGTGAATGGTCCTGGCGCATCAAAAAAAATCCAGTTTGGATTTGGTTTCAATCCTTTTACATTCTATCAAGAGAAATATGTAATTGACAGAAACAACTTGAATTGTTGCATCTCATTGTGTGTGTTGTTGTCCTCCGGTGGCCAGCTAGCTAGCTAAAATTGTCCCTTTCATAAATTAGCAATGGATGGAGACAGGGATTTGAACTTGTGGTTTTACTTAGTTATCCGTTCTGGCCAATGATTATAACTGCTATTCTGATCTAACCATAAATTCGTACATTGTGCACCTGGACTGAGAGGATGGAAGTTCAATACGTAGTTAGATGTAGAAGGCTAATGTTAACTAGCTAACGTTGCCCATGAAAATAAGTTAGGCTAGTGAGCAAGCATTTTTGCCAGGTAGACTAGGACAAGAAAAAATAAAAGCGTGTACTGTATGACAGAGTCATAGACCGTTTTGTCAACATGAAAGAGATGAGGAGGGCATTGGCTTTTTTCTACTAGTAGGGTGAGTCAACATGTTTTTTCAACTTGCACGAACACACACACAGAAATCAGAACCCACACACACACACACACACACACACACACACAGAAATCAGAACCATGGACAGCCACATCATATTTAGCTTACGTTGATTGGACTAAATAGTTTTTGGTATCGTTTAGTTGTCACTGTGTTAGACTAAGCAGAGGTGATTTGATGATGTTGAAGTTGAAATGGTGCTGGAATGGTGGAGGCTGTTCCTGTCTTCTGCTTGCAGTAACTCTCCATGGTTCTAAATCAATAGTTGTCTAGTGGTCTGAAAATGTTGGACATATGAACTTGATTGACCTTGCTGTAGGTCATGTTACTGTTTGTTACATGCAATATGCTTTGTGGATTTCGGACAGAGGTTGCTCTCTGGTTTTGTGATAAAACCAAGGTGGGGTTGAATTTACTATGCCACCGTGTCTTCTTATTGTCTCGGCCTTACGCCTATATATCATGGTCACAAGACATATGAACTAACAGATTATAGAGCAAACAACACAATTATCACAACACAAAGATTGTAATATGGCTTTCCATCTGGCTTGGCTTCCCCAGTGATTTTACCTACGCACCGCTAGTGGCTTATGAGGTGGCTTTGGTACACTGTAAGACTTTTCTGTCATTTCAACAGTAAAACCCTGTAGGATGCACAGTGTAATACCATAAATGTGTTTTACAGCATCCGTGGTGTAGATTGAACTGCATGTTGGGTAAAATGCTGAAAATGAACTGTAATTTGAAGCCTCTTGTAAAAATGACTCTAACATACTGTATTTCTTTACAGTAATAGCTTATACACTGTAGATTCAAATGATCCGTTTCAGGCGCCAACCTCATGCTGTTGGGAGAGACACATAAAGCTCAGACGATTTTAGTAAATATCTTCTTGAAGCGCCTATGAAGTGAAATAATATTTTTAGCAACTGCTGGGTAGGTAAATTGAGTTGTTTATAAGTATATTTATTGTTAGCCAACATTGTATTACCACATGTTTCCTTAGCTAAACTAGCTGGCTAACGTTTGCTAGCTGGCTAGCTAGCTCAAGTTGACAAAATACATTTTGGTCTGCTCTAAATTGCTCGTAAATATCTGGCTGTGCGACCTAGAAAAACATCACCCAGAGAATAATGATTGTGATTATAGGCTGCATGCCAGCCCCAGAGTGTCATACAGAATAGACTAAGTGCAGATTCATGACTGCTATGTTTCCACTGTTACTACAGAGAAAATGGCTTGTTTCTAGCAGTTCCAAAAATGACCCATATGTTTTGGGATGGACGGGCCACATTATACACATAAAACACGTGCCGACCTAAGGTACAGTGCCAGTGGTCAGCTGTAGCCTAACACAGTGTCGGCGGTGGAACCTAGTCACGTGGCAAACTCTTTCCCCTCCCAGGATTATACAGCATTTCAAGTAGGATAGCAGCCTACACAAGAAAAAACTAATATTGGTAGCCATCTAGATGTCACCGTGGTATATTCTAGTCAATGGGGAGAGCATAAATGTCAAAACCACCGGGACAGTGTCCTCCTTAGCTGTTACAACCCTGTGGCATTCGGTTCACTTGGCACTCATCTGTTCAACATACATCATCATTTTTCATGCCAGGACTGTCTGTGTAGCCTCTCCCGCCAACCATTTGCTTAATTAAAAAAACATTGTTCCATAATGTTACAGTGTTAGCTAAATCTGTTCACTGTACCAGGAGTTTGCAAACATTTGGTTACACAGCTAGAAAGGGACATGTTGTGAGTGTGGTAAAATAATCTGTGATATTGTGTAGCCTATAGTGATGTTGTATTAGTTAACTAGGGTTTGAAGTAGGTGCATCTATCTTTCTTATTTGTGTTTGTTCAATGCCTCAACTGATTTCATAAACTATGTTGGATATATGTTGTAGGTTTGAAACAACCCAAGATGATGAATCCTGAAGATGGGACAAAGTGCATGACAAGGTGGCCCAGAGGAAGCAAGCTGTGTGTTCTCAAGCCCTACCTTGCCGCATTCTCCCAAGAGCTCACTGAGTTTGAATGAAGACCTTTAGTGAGGTAAGTACCCATACACACGACACCAGCTTGATATGTCCCTTGTCCCTTGTCTTTTTACCCACAGAGTAACAGCCCTGGTGCTCTCTGTCTCTCATTCTATTCTTTCTTTTTCTATGCTTGTCCTAGGGGTGAGATGAGCTGACAAATCAGAACTGAGGAGGATTGTTACGGAGCCCCATGAGGAACACTGGATGCTGCGCTGACTTCTCTCTCCTGGATGCTCTACTGCCCTGTTGTGTCTTTTACCACCTCTGAACCCCCTTACCCCGAACAGAGTTGCCCCTGATCATAGATTGGGATGCATTATAACCTAGTACGGCAACTCTACCACCGCAGACCGAAAGGAGTTTCAGAGGGTGATACGTTTAGCCGAACGCACCAGGTGTCGCAGGAAGGCCAAGAAGATCATCAGGGACCCCCCACCCGAGCTACGGCCTGTTCAACCCGTTTTCATTACTCAGCGAGGCCAGCACAGGAGCACTAAGGCGAAAACTGGAAGACTGGCAAATAATTTCTAACCCCAGACCATCAAGGCACAGATCTGGGGAAGGGTACCAAAAAATGTCTGCAGCATTGAAGGTCCCCAAGAACAGAGTGGCCTCCATCATTCTTAAATGGAAGAAGTTTGGAACCACCAAGACTCTTCCTAGAGCTGGCCGCCCGGCCAAACTGAGCAATTGAGGGAGAAAGGCCTTGGTCAGGGAGGTGACCAAGAAACCAATGGTCACTCTGACAGAGCTCCAGAGTTCCTCTGTTGAGATGGGGGGCAAGGACTGGGAGACTGGTCAGAATCGAGGGAAAGATGAACGGAACAAAGCACAGAGAGATCCTTGATGAAAACCTGATCCAGAGCGCTCAGGCCATCAGACTGAGGCGATGGTTCACCTTCCAACAGGACAACGGCCCTAAGCACCCAGCCAAGACAATGCAGGAATGGCTTCGGGACAAGTCCCCAATGTCCTTGAGTGACCCAGCCAGAGCCCAAATTGAACCCAACCGAACATCTCTGGAGAGACCTGAAAATAGCTGTGCAGCAATGTTTTTCCTTTTGTGTTATTGAATGTAGGTTTGTTTATTCCATGTGTAACTGTGTTGTTGTTTGTGTCACACTGCTTTGCTTTATCTTGGCCAGGTCGCAGTTGTAAATGAGAACTTGTTCTCAACTGGCCTACCTGCTTAAATAAAGGTGGGGGGAAAAGCACAAACCAGATGGGATGGCATATCGTTGCAGAATGTGGTGGTAGCCATGCTGGTTAAGTGTGTCTTGAATTTTAAATAAATCACTGACAGTGTCACCAGCAAAGCACCCCCACACCATCACACCTCTTCCTCCATGCTTCACGGTGGGAACCACACATGCGGAGATCATCCGTTCACCTACTCTGCGTCTCACACAAAGACACGACGGTTGGAACCAACATTCTCAAATTTGGACTCATCAGACCAAAGGACAGATTTCCACCGGTCTAATGTCCATTGCTCATGTTTCTTGGCCCAAGCAACTCTCTTCTTATTATTGGTGTCCTTTAGTAGTGGTTTCTTTGCAGCAATTTGACCATGAAGGCCTTATTCACGCAATCTCCTCTGAACAGTTGATGTTGAGATGTGTTGAGATGTGTCTGTTACTTGAACTCTGTGATGCATTTTTTGGGGCTGCAATCTGAGGTGCAGTTAACTCTAATTAACTTATCCTTTGCAGCAGAGGTAACTCTGGTTCTTCCTTTCCTGTGGCGGTCCTCATGAGAGCCGGTTTCATTATATTTCTTGAAATGCTCCTCATTAATTGACCTTCACGTCTTAAAGTAATGATGGACTGTCATTTATCTTTGCTTATTTGAGCTGTTCTCAACATAATATGGACTTGGTCTTTTACAAAATAGGGCTATCTTCTGTGTACCACCCCTAACTTGTCACAACACAACTGATTGGCTCAAATGCATTAAGAAGGAAAGACATTCCACAAATTCCACAGGCACACCTGTTCATTGAAATGCATTCCAGGTGACTACCTCATGAAGCTGGTTGAGAGAATGCCAAGAGTGTGCAAAGCTGTCATCAAGGCAAATGGTGGCTACTTTAAAGAATCTAAAATATATAATATATTTTGATTTGTTTAACACTTTTTTGGTTACTACATGATTCCATATGGGTTATTTAATAGTTTTGATGTCTTCACTATTATTCTACAATGTAGAAAATCGTAAAAATAAAGAAAAACCCTGGAATGAGTAGGTGACTCCAAAATGTTTAATGGTACTGTATATACAATATATTTAACCCCAATATTTCTTGCTTCAACTGAAGAGGTCAAAACAATAATCTAAGAGGCTACATGACCAATTACATCAAACATGGAGCCTATCAACTTGCCTATACAGTGTCAAAAATGTCCCTGTAAATTTACAGATTCATACTGTCAGCAGAGTTGTCAGGCAAATACTGAAATGTTAAGTGCTTTACAGTATACAATATGCAATATTGTATACTGTAACACAGCTAATATATAATTACAGTAATTTCCTCTGTTGCCAGTATAATGCTGTACATGTACAGCATGTTACTGTAATCCGTTTTATGGTACAATACTCTTATGGTAATATTTTTATGGTAATTGTAATGAATTAACAGATGGATGGTTGAATTAATGAATTAAATTAATTGAGGGGAGGCAGGGTTTGTATTTTACAGTAATTTAGTGTAATTCCATGGGATTGGTGCAAGCAGGTTGGCTGATACGTAATGTGATTTCATATTACAGGGTATCAAATATATATAAATAATTGGTGTTTAAAATCACTTGCACTTAACAAAGACTTCCAAATGTTCAGTGACTACAGGGAAAAACAGACCAAGGACATAACAAACACTCAACCATTAAAGGTTAGATGCTTGCTGCCACTCCAATCTGTCCCCTATACATATTGAATTGTTGTGGCACTACTACCACATATGTGTTAATTTGGTACACCACTCTCACTCACGGGTGCAACAAATGTCGCATCTTACAAGGCACGCCTCAAAATATGTTAATGAGCCAGAATCAACCATACCCAATAGTGGAAAAAAGTTTTTGGGCGATCCAAAAATATAGTAGGGTAATATATTCTTTGTGGTGGACTTATAGTACCATTTTAAATACAGTACTTCTTTACAGTAACGTACTGTTAAACCAATGATTCATTGGAATTGACGGTATCATTTACCAGTTACTGTCACGATTGTCATTATGAAAGGACCAAGGTGCAGCGTGGTAGGCGTACATTTCCCTTTAATAAATGAACACCGAACAAAAACAACAAACTACCAAACGAAACGTGAAGCTAATAATAGTGCTGACATGCAACTATCCATAGACAAGATCCCACAAACCACAAAGGGGAAATGGCTGCCTAAATGTGATCCCCAATCAGAGACAACGATAAACAGCTGCCTATGATTGGGAACCATAACAGGCCAACATAGACACACAAACACCTAGATGACCCACCCTATTCACACCCCGACCCAACCAACATAGAGAATAAAAAGCTCTCTATGGTCAGGGCGTGACAGTTACGCCTAAATTCACCCAGAGTGCATTGCGATTCACGACTATTTGCTGTAAATAATGAACATGGTACATTGCTGTTAGTTTTATTGTATAATTTTGTAAAAACAACAATGTATGTATCCAAAGAAAGGTTTCATTACTACACTGATTCAAACCCCACAGTATATTATGTGACTGTGTGTGTGAGGTGGGTGTTGGGGGAGAGAGAGACAAAGAGAGAGTTAAAAATGGGATTGGGCACAATCTTAGATATATGATCAAGGGCAAATCTATTCAGAGTAAGAGGGTTCAGAGTCTGAGCTTTATGCATGCAACCCAAAGCATGAGGTTGGCGCCTGAAACTGAAAATGGTCATCTACAGTTGGCATGAAGTATTATTTTTAAGAAATATGTTTTACTGGACGGTTCAAATTACAATTAATAACAATATTTTCCAGCATTTTACCCATAATGCAGTGCAACCTACAGCATGTATTATGTCAAACACATTAAACAACCATGTGTTTATTTTCTGTTGAAACTATATAAGGGTCTAGCAGTGTATAAACATGGGATAATGATGTACTGCCATGAAATAGGTGATTGTCTATGGGAAAAAATTATTGTACAACGTATAGTAGGACTATTTTTGTTTACAATAAAGGCTTACCTCTGGGGGGGACCCGTTGGAATCGTCAAGTTCTTCAGCAAAGTCTGTTGGAGTTTTTCTCAGAGCCTGGTTCGCGGGCAGTGTGTTGTCGTTGTAAGATGTGAGGAACTTGAAGTCACTTGTGTGCGATCCCGTTGTCAGGTATGCGTCATAATTGTAAGTGCTGCGGAGAGTTCCCACTCCATCCACCTCTGCGTAGTTGGGAGGGAGATAAGCGCTGGGGATGGCGACCGCTCCGTCAAACAACAGTCGGGGCTTTCTCCTGCGGCAAAACCTCACGGCCAGGATGACAAAAATGAAGGTGAGGAAAAAGGTGGAGACGGACACCAGCGCGATGATCAGATAAGAGGTGAGTTTGGAATTGCTCTCATCATAAGAGACATCTTTCAGTTCTGGCACTTCAGCCAAGTAATCAGAAATCACCAAATACATGCTACAGGTGGCAGAGAGAGAGGGCTGTCCGTTATCTTTCACTGACACAATGAGGTTCTGTTTCATGCTGTCAGATTCAGAAATGTCCCGCTGTGTCCTGATCTCTCCGCTGTGGAGACCAATAGTGAAAAGTCCCTGAACAGTGGATTTGAGTATATGATAGGACAGCCAGGCGTTCTGGCCGGAGTCCGCGTCCACCGCTATCACCTTGGAAACAAGGGAGCCTCCGTGCGCAGCTTTGGGTACCAGCTCGGTCATGAAGGAGTTCCGCTCCGGGGCGGGGTATAGTATCTGAGGAGAGTTGTCATTCACATCCGTTATGAACACACTGACCGTGACGTTGCTGCTGAGTGGAGGAGAACCGTTGTCTCTGGCCACCACGTGGACCTTAAGGCTCCTGAAATGCTCATAATCAAACGACCTCACAGCGTGGATCACCCCCGTGTCTCCGTTAACGGATAAAAACGAGGACACTTGGACACCGTTCACCTCACCAGGTAAGAGAGAATAACTCACTGTTCCGTTCTGTCTCCAGTCTGGGTCCCGTGCAGTAACGGAACACATGGAGGCACCGGGTTTGTTATTTTCAGTCACGTGGGCGCTATAGGACTGTTCCTCAAACACAGGTGGGTTGTCGTTGACGTCACCTACAGATAACGGAACACTTTTAGAGGAGGACAGAGGTGGAGAGCCCTCGTCGGTGGCAGTGATTGTAACGTTGTAATCAGACACTAGTTCCCGGTCCAGTTCGCTCGTGGTCACCAGAGAATAGTAGTTTTTGATTGATGGCACCAGCTTAAAGGGAACGTTTTGCTGAATGGAGCAGCGGACCTGTCGGTTATTCTCAGAGTCTCTATCCTGCACGTTAATGATGCCCACCTCTGTACCAGGTGACGCGTTCTCAGGTATGGGGTTAGTCAGAGATTGTAGATATATCGAAGGGTTGTTGTCATTAACATCTGTGATGTCTATTATGACTTTGACATATGATGCTAACCCTAAACCATCCTTTGCTTTGATGCGCAGTTCAAAATATGACATTTCTTCAAAATCAATTGTGCCGATCACTCTAATTTCTCCAGTCTTCCGGTCGATAGAAAATAATTTGTCATCTTCCTCTGACACATGAGCGAAGTCATAGGTAACTTCCCCATTCACTCCGTCATCTGCATCCGTAGCACTCACTGTAACCACTACAGTATCTAAAGGAGAGTTTTCAGGCAGACTGGCTTTATAGACGGCCTGGCTAAACACTGGGGCGTTATCGTTAGCATCCAGTACAGTGACGTGTATGACTACAGTACCTGATCTCTGCGGAGAGCCTCCGTCTAGAGCTGTAAGCAATACTTTTATTTCATTGCTTTGTTCACGATCAAGCTCTTTCTCTAGAACCAGCTCCACAGTATGACTATCAACCGTCAATAGAAAATTGTCATTTTTTTGTAAAGTGTACCTTTGCACTGCATTCTGTCCTACATCTGCATCGTGTGCCTGATCAAGTAAAAAACGAGCGCCTTTATCTGCTGATTCACTCATTTCAATTTTAATCACTTCGTCCTTAAATTGCGGAGAATTATCATTTATATCTTGAACATGAAGACTAATACGTTGCAGCTCCAAAGGATTCTCCAATACAAGTTCTTGTTTTAAAACACACTAAACCTTCTTGCCACAAAGCCCCTCTCTGTCAATTCTCTCCGCAACAATCAGATCTCCGGTACTCATATTAATGTCACAGTAACGTTTACGGTTCCCATCGGTATCAACACGGGCCTTACGAGCGGAAAGTCTGCTCGCCTCCAGCCCGAGATCCTTGGCTATATTTCCAATAACAGATCCGCGTTTCATCTCCTCCGGAAAAGAATAGCTCACGTCTCCATAGGTGGAGTGCAGCGGTAGAAGAAAGAAAGCAACGTAGCAGACCAGGCCTGTCACCGAGATTGCTTTGTGCCCCATCCTGGGATTAAATCGCCAAAACACAATATAGACTTGATAATACAATGTAAACAAATAGTATTCCACAAAAAGATTCAGCTTGATGAAAATAATATCGTCAAAATGTTCAAGCAATCTGACCGTCTCCAGTCTTTTCCGCAGCTTACTGGCACCAGAACACCCGAGCCTTGTAACAACACCAGTGGGTGGAGAACTGGATCTATCCAAACACAGCTGGTGAACAGCGACACAGTCAGTACTCTTCAGAAATTACACATGTCAACATACATTCCTCTATATCTGTATTTCAGGTCAAGTCGTAATAGGAAGCAATATTTGTAGGCTGCATGATTGAATAATGTGCACTGATATAGGCCTACGTCTTTTAAACCCTAAATAAATGTAATTCCTTGTTGCAAAATAACCTAATAGAAATACACAGAAAACAACATTAAAAAGCATAAAACATAAACCATAGCATTACAATCATGCTCACAGCATTGAGTTAAGATTGGTCTAGCTGTAAGGAACACATTAGAAAAGGTTATGACACATCGGGGAGAAAATGTATGGGCTACCTACATAGCAACTGACATGTTATGTTGCTATTTTAGTCGACACACTCGTCAGAATGAACAAACACAAAAACAGAGAGTAGCCTATGGGAAAGAAGGAAGGTGAGGACAGTCAAGTAGCGATGACTCGGTGTAAACCCTACTGGCCTTATGTTGGATTTTCTGCATGTTCACCACCATGGACAGCAACACTGAGGCTCAAGCCGCAAATCAGACACTCTCACACCACTTCTCCACAGACAGTACTTTTTATTTTCTAACATTTTTCCAAATAAGCCTATTCCAACAGAGCAAAACTCCTATATCAACCCATTTTCAGTGAACTCAAAACGCTGCTCTGTGTATGTGAAAAATCCAACCAATCAATTTTGTCAAAAAATAACATAATCACAAATCCCATCACAACTAAAAATATTAATCAGCAGCTGTACATCAGCGCCTCAGTATTTCCCACTTCAGCTGAGGGGATCTGAATGAGGATCTGAAATGTTTCATTACACGTCAAACCTGGATCACTAACACATTACGTCCAACCTAGATCTCTAACACATTACGTCAAACCTGGATCACTAACACATTACGTCAAACCTGGATCACTAACACATTACATCAAACCTGGATCACTAACACATTACGTCAAACCTGGATCACTAACACATTAGGTCAAACCTGGATCACTAACACATTAGGTCAAACCTGGATCACTAACACATTAGGTCAAATCTGGATCACTAACACATTAGGTCAAACCTGGATCACTAACACATTAGGTCAAACCTGGATCACTAACACATTACGTCAAACCTGGATCACCAACAAATTACGTCAAACCTGGATCACTAACACATTAGGTCAAACCTGGATCACTAACACATTACGTCAAACCTGGATCACTAACACATTACATCAAACCTGGATCACTAACACATTACGTCAAACCTGGATCACTAACACATTACATCAAACCTGGATCACTAACACATTACGTCAAACCAGGATCACTAACACATTACGTCAAACCTGGATCACTAACACATTACCTATAGACAAGTTGTGATATTGAAGTACTGCTGTAAAAAAAATGGTCAGGAAAAAATGTATTTTACATTGCATCATTACTCTAATTTTAGCTCGAAATGTTTTAAAACGTGTCTTAATAACTGAAAATGTGTAACACACAACAATATATTATTTGTTATTTACGATGAAGGCCTACCTCTGGTGGGGAACTGTCGGAGTTGTCAAATTCTTCGGCAAAGTCTGTTGGAGTTTTTCTCAGAGTC